>NC_041230.1:27876523-27878702 GCF_002837175.3 Physeter macrocephalus | reverse complement strand
CTTTATCCATTCGTCTGTCGATGGGCATTTAGGTTGCTTCCATGACCTGGCTATTGTAAATAGTGCTGCAATGAACATTGGGGTGCATGTGTCTTTTTGAATTATGGTTTTCTCTGGGTATATCCCCAGTAGTGGGATTGCTAGGTCATAGGGTAATTCTATTTTTAGTTTTTGAAGAGACCTCCATACTGTTCTCCATAGTGGCTGTATCAATTTACATTCCCACCAACAGTGCAAGAGGGTTCCCTTTTCTCCACACCCTCTCCAGCATTTGTTGTTTGTAGATTTTCGGATGATGCCCATTCTGACCGGTGTGAGGTGATACCACATTGTAGTTTTGATTTGCATTTCTCTAATAATTAGTGATGTTGAGCAGCTTTTCATATGCCTCTTGCCCACCTGAATGTCTTCTTTGCAGAAATGTCTATTTAGGTCTTCTGCCCATTTTTTTTTTTTTTTGTGGTACGCGGGCCTCTCACCATTGCGGTCTCTCTGGTTGCGGAGCACAGGCTCCGGACACGCAGGCTCAGCGGCCATGGCTCACGGGCCCAGCCGCTCCGCGGCATGTGGGATCTTCCCGGACCAGGGCACGAACCTGTGTCCCCTGCATCGGCAGGCGGACCCTCAACCAGTGCACCGCCAGGGAAGCCCATTCTGCCCATTTTTTGATTGGGTTGTTTGTTTTTAAAATATTGAGCTGCCTGAGCTGTTTATATATTTTGGAGATTAATCCTTTATCCATTGATTCATTTGCAAATATTTTCTCCCATACTGAGGGTTCTCTTTTCGTCTTCTTTATGGTTTCCTTTGCTGTGCAAAAGCTTTTAAGTTTCATTAGGTCCCATTTGTTTATTTTTGTTTTTATTTTCCTTTGTCAGTTGTTTCATTTGCAACTATTTTCTCCCATTCTGAGGGTTGTCTTTTGGTCTTGTTTATGGTATCCTTTGCTGTGCAAAAGCTTTTAAGTTTCATTAAGTCCCATTTGTTTATTTTTCTTTTTATTTCCATTTCTCTATGAGGTGGGTCAAAAAGGATCTTGCTGTGATTTATGTCATAGTGTGTTCTGCCTATGTTTTCCTCTAAGAGTTTGATAGTGTGTGGCCTTACATTTAGGTCTTTAATCCATTTTGAGTTTATTTTTGTGTATGGTGTTAGGGAGTGTTCTAATTTCATTCTTTTACATGTAGCTGTCCAGTTTTCCCAGCACCACTTATTGAAGAGACTGTCTTTTCTCCATTGTATACCCTTGCCTCCTTTGTCATAGATTAGTTGACCATAGGTGCATGGGTTTATCTCTGGGCTTTCTATCCTGTTCCATTGATCTATATTTCTGGTTTTGTGCCAGTACCATATTGTCTTGATTACTGTAGCTTTGTAGTATAGTCTGAAGTCAGGGAGTTCTGATTCATCCAGCTCCGATTTTTTCCCTTAAGACTGCTTTGGCTCTTCGGGGTCTTTTGTGTCTCCATACAAATTTTAAGAGTTTTGTTCTAGTTCTGTAAAAAATGCCATTGGTAATTTGATAGGGATTGCATTGAATCTGTAGATTGCTTTGGGTAGGATAGTCATTTTCACAATATTGATTCTTCCAATCCAAGATCATAGTATATCTCTCCAACTGTTGGTATTATCTTTAATTTCTTTCATCAGTGTCTTATAGTTTTCTGCATACAGGTCTTTTGGTTCCCTAGGTAGGTTTATTCCTAGGTATTTTATTCTTTTTGTTGCAATGGTAAATGGGAGTGTTTCCTTAATTTTGCTTTCAGATTTTTCATCATTTAGTATACAGGAATGCAAGAGATTTCTGTGCATTAATTTTGTATCCTGCAACTTTACCAAATTCATTGATTAGCTCTTAGTCGTTTTCTGGTGGCATCTTTAGGATTCTGTATGTATAGTATTATCATGTCATCTGCAAACAGTGACAGTTTTACTTCTTCTTTTCCCATTTGTATTCCTTTTATTTCTTTTTCTTCTTCTCTGAGTGCCGTGGCTAGGACTTCCAAAACAATGTTGAATAACAGTGGCGAGAGCGGACATCCTTGTCTTGTTCCTGATCTTAGAGGAAATGCTTTCAGTTTTTCACCACTGAGGACGATGTTGGCTGTGGGTTTGTCATATATGGCCTTTATTATGTTGAGGTAGGTTCCCTCTGTGCCCACTTTCTGGAGAGTTTTTT
>NC_041230.1:27874650-27874948 GCF_002837175.3 Physeter macrocephalus | reverse complement strand
AGTAGTCTCTTAGGATGCTTTGTATTTCTGCGGTGTCTGTTGTAACTTCTCCTTTTTCATTTCTAATTTTATTGATTTGAGTCGTCTCCCTCTTTTTCTTGATGAGTCTGGCTAATGGTTTATCAAATTTGTTTATCTTCACAAAGAACCAGCTTTGAGTTTTGTTGATCTTTGCTATTGTTTTCTTTGTTTCTGTTTCATTTATTTCTGCTCTGATCGTTATGATTTCTTTCCTTCTGCTAACTTTGGGTTTTGTTTGTTCTTCTTTCTCTAGTTCCTTTAAGTGTAAGGTTAGATT
>NC_041230.1:27815535-27873280 GCF_002837175.3 Physeter macrocephalus | reverse complement strand
CTATTGATTCCTTCTAGTGTATTTTTCATTTCAGTTATTGTATTGTTCATCTCTGTTTGTTTGTCCTTTAATTCTTCTAGATCTTTGTTAAACATTTCTTGCATCTTCTCGATCTTTTTCCGAGGTCCTGGATCATCTTCACTATCATTATTCTGAATTCTTTTTCTGGAAGATTGCCTATCTCCATTTCATTTAGCTGTTTTTCTGGGGTTTTATCTTGTTCCTTCTTCTGGTGCATAGGCCTCTGCCTTTTCATCTTGTCTCTCTTTCTGTGAATGTGGTTTTTGTTCCACGGGCTGCAGGATTGTCCTCTTATTCTTAACTTTTACCCTCTAACCATTCTTATTTCTCCTTGATAGGGGCTTGATATATCTTCTTGTATCTGTAGCTGCTGATTAATTTTGTAAGCAGATAGGGTAGGGGGAGTCCTCAGAGAAAGAGAACCAGACATGGCTTTATTGACATCATAATTTCCTTCCTTTTTAAGGCTGAATAATATTCCATTGTCTGTATATAGCACATTTGCTTATCCATTCATCTATCATTGGACACTTGGATTGCTTCCATGGTTTGGATATTGTAAATAATGCTATGTAAATGGGTGTACAAATGTCACTTTGTGATCCTGCTTTGAGTTCTTTGGAGTGTGTACCCGGAAGTAGAATTGCTGGATCATACGGAAATTCTATTTTTAGTTTTTGTGGCTCCTCTATAAAGGATGGGTTTTTCTACTTCTGCAAAAATGTCATAAGGATTTTTACAGGGATTGCATTGAATCTGTAGATCTCTTTGAGTAATGTTGACATCTTAACAATATTGTCTTCTAATCCATGAACATGGGATGTGTTTCCTTTTACTTATGTCTTCTTTAAATTGTTTCAGCTATGTTTTGTAGTTTTAATTGTGCAAGTTTTTCACCTCCTTGGTTAAGTTAATTTCTAAATTATTTTTTCATACTATTGTAAATGGAGTTGTTTTTGTATTTTCTTTTCAGATTTTTCATTGTTAGTATGTAGAAGCGTGACTGATTTTTGTGTGTTGACTTTGTATCCTGCTACTTTGTTGAATACGTTTGTTCATTCTAACAGGTTTTTTTTGTGTGGAATCTTTAGGATTTTCTACATACAAGATCCTATCATCTGTGAACAGAGATAATTTACTTCTTCCTTTTTTATTTGAATGCCTTTTATTTCTCTTTCTTGACTAATTGCTCTTCCAGTACTATGTTGAAAAGAGGTAGCAAAAGCAGGCATCCCTGCCTTGTTCCTAATCTTAGAGGAAAGCTTTCAGCTCTTTGCCATTGAGTATGATGTTTGCTGTGGGGTTTTCATATATGGCTTGTATTATGTTGAAGTACTTTCCTTCTGTTCCTAGTTTGTAAAGTGTTTTTATAATGACAGGGTGTTGAATTTTGTCAAATGTATTTATGCATCAATTGAGATGATCATGTGATTTTTCTCCTTCATTCTGTTAATGTGGTGTATTACCTTGATCAATTTTCATATGTTGAACCATCCTTGCATTCCAGAAATAAATCCATCTTGGTCATGGTGTATAATCTTTTAAATATGCTGCTGCAGCTGGTTGGCTAGTATTTTGTTGAGAACTTTTACTTGTGGTATCTTTGGCTGGCTTTGGTATCAGGGTAATATTGGCCTCATAGAATGACTTGGAAAGTATTCCCTCTCCTTCAATTTTTTGGAAAAGTTTGAGAAGGATTGGTAGTAGTTCTTTAAATGTTTGGTGGAATTTACCAGTGAAGCCATTGGATCCAAAGTTTTTATTTGTTGAGAGATTTTCTATTACTGATTCCATCTCATTAGTAATTACAGGTCTACTCAAATTTTCTATTTTTTCTTGAGTTAGTCTTTGTAGGTTTTATATTTCTAAGAATTTGTCCATTTCATCCATCATTTTTTGGGGTACAGTTGTTCATAGTACTCTTATCCTTATTTCTGTAGATCAGTAGTAATGTCCCTACTTTCATATCTGACTTTAGTAATTTGATATTTCTCTCTTTTTTCTTAGCATATATAGCTAAAGTTTTGTCAATTTTGTTGATCTTTTCAATGAATCAATTTCTGGTTTCATAGATTTTTCTCTGTTTTTTTCTATTCTCTATTTTATTTACTCTCTGCTCTAATATTTATCATTTCTTTCCTTCTGCTAATTTTTGATTATTTTTCTAGTTCCTTAACATGTACAGTTAAGTTGTTGATTTGAGATATCACTGTTTTTTTTTAATATAAGTATTTATAGCTATAAATTTCCCCTTTACTGCTTTCACTACATCCCATAAGTTTGGGTATGTTGTGTTTTCATTTTCATTTATCTCTAGAAAATTCAAGTATTTTAAAATTTTCCTTGTAATTTCTTCTTCGATCCATTACTTGTTCAATAGTGTGTTGTTTAATTTCCACAAATTAAAAAAATTTTTTAAATTTTTCATTGTTGATTTCTAATTTCATCCTACTGTGTTTAGAGAAGACACTTTGTATAATATCTATCCCTTAAAATCTACTGAGACTTAATCTGTGGCCTAACATGTAGTCTATCCTAGGAAACGTCCCATGGACACTTGAGAAGAATTCTGTTGTTGTTCTGTACATGTCTGTTTTATCTAGTTGATCTATTGTGTTAAGTCCTCTGTTTCCTTACTTATCTTCTGTCTTGTTGTACTATCCTTTATTGAGAGTGGGACATCGAAGTCTTCAACTATTATTGTAGAGCTATTTATTTCTCCCTTCATTCTGTCAGGTTTTTTTTTCATATATTTTGCTGGTTTGTTATTATGTATGCAAATGTTGTAATTGTTATATATTCTTGCTATGTTGAAACTTTTATTAATATATAATGTCCTTCTTTATCTCTTGTCATCTTTCTTGATTTGAAGTCAATTTTGTCTGATTAAAGTATAGCCATTCCCACTCTTTTTTGGTTACTATTTACATGGAATGTTTTTTTCCATCTTTTCACTTTCAATCTATTTCTGCTTTTGGATCTAAAGTGAATCTCTTTTAGACAGTATATACTTGGATCCATTTTGCAAATCTGTGTCTTTTGATTGGAGAATTTAATCCATTTCTGCTTAAAGTAATTGCTGGTAAGGAGAGACTTCTGTCATTTTACTATCTGTTTTCTGTATGCCTTACACTTTTTTTTGTCCCTCATTTCTTACATTACTCTGTTCTTTTGTGTTTAGTTGAATTTCTGTAGTCAAATATTAAAATTCCTTTCTCATTTCCTTTTGTGTATATTCTATGGCAATCTTCTTTGTGGTTACCATGGGGATTGCATTTAACATCCTACAGTTATAATACTCTAATTTAAATTTACACGAGCTTAATTTCAATAGCATACAAAAGCTCTGCTCCTTTATAGCTCCATCCCCACCCCTTTCTGTTGTTGATGTCACAGAATTACTCTTTATGTACTGTGGGCCCCCAAAACTAATGATTCTTTTAAATGCATTAGTCTCTTAAATTATGTAGAAAACAACATGTGGAGTTATAAATCAAAGCTACCATAATGGTAAATTCTAGACTAATAATTAAAAAATATATATTAGTCTCTTAAATCAAGTAGAAGACAAAAAGTAGAGTTACATTGTTACAATATTTGTTTTTATAAGTGCACATGTATTTACCTTTTGTGATCTTTATTTCTTTATACAACTTCAAGTTACTGACTATTGTCCTTTTGTTTCACCCTGCAGGGCTCCCTTGAGCCTTTCTTTCAGGGCATGTCTAGTGGTAACAAATTTCCTTGGCTTTTAACCTCGAAATGTCTTAATTTCTCCCTCATTCTTGAAGGACAGTTTGCCAGACATAGTATTCTTGGTCGATGTTGTTTTTTTTTTTTTTTCCTTTTAGCATTTTGAATATATTGGCCTACTGCTTTCTTGCCTCCAAAGCTTCTAATGAGAAATCTGCTGATAATTTTATTGAGGATCCTTTGTATGTGACAAGTTGCTTCTCTCTTGCTGCTCTCAAGATTCTCTCTTTGTCTTTTGAAAGTTTGATTATAATGTACCTTGTTGTGTGTCTCTAACTTCATCTTACTTGGAGTTCATTTAACTTCTTGGATGTTTTTCATACCTTCATCAAATTTGAAAAGTTTTCAGTCATTATTTCTTCAAATAGTCTTTCACCCCTTTCTTTCTTTCTCTTCTCCTTCTGGAATTCCTACAATGCATATGTTGGTCCGCTTACTCAAGTCCCACAGGTACCTTAGGCTCTGCTCACTTTTCTTCAATTTTTTTTTTCTGTTCCTCAGACTCCATAATTTCCATTGTCCTAGGTTCAACCTCACTGATTCTTTCTTCTGCCTCCTCAAATCTGCCTTTGAATCCCTCTAGTGAATTTTTCATTTCAGTTATTGTACTTTTCAGAATTTCTGGATTCAGAGCTTCAGAGTAAGCACCAGGATTTCTTTTTGGTTTCTTATAGGTTTTCTTTGTCTTTACCGATATTTCCATTTTGTTCATACATCATTTTTTTGACTTTTCCCACATCTTCCTTTAGTTCTTTGAGTATCTTTAAGACTTTTGTTTTAAAGTCTTTGTCTAGTAGATCTGCCATTAAGTTTTTCTCAGGGGCATTTTCTGTTGGCCTATTTGTTCCTTTGAATGGGCCCTACTTTTCTGTTTCTTTTGTTTGTATGCTTTATGATTTTTCTTGTGAAAACTGGACACTTGAATCTAGTAAGGTAGTAACTCTGGAAATCATATTCTCTCCCTTCCCAAAGGTTTGCTAGGTTCTTGTTATTGTTTTTGTTTTTATGATTGTTGTAAACTATCTCTGTGCCAAGGGTCAGCCTAAGGTGTGAACTTAAGGTCTTCTCAGGTCTTTTCTGAGCCTATGCTTTTCCTTGGGCACAGGTGGTCACTTTCTAATTTCACCCATGTATGTAGTTGTTTTTGAATACTCTAGTCTTTAACGTCTGAGGAAAAAGAGAAAAATGAAGGGGGGAAATAGGGCACTGGCCTTTCAAATAGGCTGGGAATTACCTCCGCTGGAGTGGAGGGGGAGGGACTTGCAACAATGGGAGAAGGTGTAACAACAGTGACTGCCCTTCTCTTTGTCTGCACCTCTGAGATCAGAAGCAGCAATCAGTGATCAGAGCACAGATCCCCAAGATTTGGAGGATCTTGGAGGACAGGGCCCTTTTTACCCACGCTGGCTCCTGCAACTGTGTGCAAGCTGCTCCAGGAATATGTGCACAGCTGTCTGTCACATGGCTGGGGCTGGGGGATGGGTATCTGAGCTTAAATAAACTGAAATTAACTTCAATTTACCACCCAAGCCTTCCCCTGGAAGTTGCAAGCTTCAATAGATACATAGTTCCAAAATAGTTGCATCAAACAGATTCTGCCAGTGCAATTGTTGTCCAGGTGTGGACAGATTCCTGATGCTTCCTAGAATCCTCACTTTTCAACCTTTTTAACACTTGGTTTTGTCAATTTTTAAATTTGGCCATTTTCTCAACATTATCAGTAGTCAGAGAAATAAAAATTAAAACTATAACCATATATTCTATACATCTATTAAAGGGGCTCAAATAAAGAAAAATATCTGATAATACCAAGTGTTAGTCAAGTTTGGAGCAACAGGAACTCTTATACATTGCTAGTGGGAATGTAACATGGTACAACCATTTTGGAAAACATTTTGGCAGTTTCTTATAAAGTTAAACATATAAATACCATACAACCCAGAAATTCCATGTTTAGGTATTTACAGAAGAGAAATGAAAGCATATGTTCACACAAAAACATGTACAGGAATGTTCCTAGCCAAAAACTGGAAAAAAATCCAAACATTTATCAGAATGAATGGATAAATAAAATGGAGTATATCTACATAGTAAATACTTATCAATTAAAATGAATGAACTACTGATACAGGTATCAACATGGATGAATATAAAAAAAATTATGCTGAGCTAAAGAAGCCAGACACAAAAGATATGGCATGATTCTATTTACACACAGTTCTAGAACAGGCAAAAATAAGTTATAGTGACAGAAAGCAGATCAGTGGTTTCCTGGGATGTGTGTTGGGGGGTAGAGAGGAGGTTGACTGTAAAGGGACAGAAAGAAACTTTTTAGAATTATGGAAATCTTCTATACCTTGATTGTAGTGATGGTCATACATTTATTAACTACACTAAGTGTACTTTAAAAACAGGTCCATTTTTTGGAAGGAGACTGTACTTCATGGAAAAGTGTAATCATTCTGGTCTGGTGGTTGTTTAACGGTTATTCATTGCAGATTTGATTTGCATTACCCTATGACCAATTATGTTGAGTACCTTCCATATACTTACTGCTATTTTGATATTTTACTAGTCAGGTTTCTCCACAGAAGGCAAACTAGAGACCCAGGAGAGTCTGTAGTAGTTCCAGTCCAGTCCAACAGGCTCAAGGCCCAGGAAAAGTCAATGTTTCAGTTCATGTCTGAGGGCAAGAAAAAAGCCAGTTGAAAGCAGTCACACAGAAGGAATTCTCTCTTACTCAGCATTTTTGTACTATTTAAGCCTTCAACTGATTGGATGGGGCCCACCCACATTGGGGAGGGCAATCTTCTTTACTCAGTCTACTGATTCAAATGTTTGTCTCTCCAAAAACACCCTCACAGACACACCCAGAATAATATTTGACCAAATATCTGGGCATCCTGTGGCCCAGTCAAGTTGATACATAAAATTAATTATAAATATCCTCTTTTGTAAAATACTTATTCAAGTCTTTTGCCCATTTCTAATTGGGTTATCTGTCTTTTCCTTATTGATTTATAGGAGTTCTTTATATATTCTGGATATAAAGTCATAGTTAGAGAAATGTACTGCAAATTTCTTCCAATTTCTTCACTCTCTCAGTGGTGTCAAATTTATCAGTCTTTTCCTTGTAGTTAATGATTGTTGTGTGTTATTTAAGAAATGCTTGCCAACCCCAGGTCATGAATTCTACTATCTTATCTTTTAGAAGATTTATTGTGCTTTCTTTTCACGTTCAGGTCTATAATCCATGTGAAATTTATTTTGGGTATACGGTATAATGTAGGGATACATTTTTTTCCCCCATAGCTAATAGGCTTATACTACTTACTGAAAGCACCATCTTTTCCCCCTCTGAGTCACTTTTGCCATAAATCAGGTAACCATATCAGGTCCACTTCTGGACTCTCTGTTTCATTGGTTTATTTATCTATTCTTGTGCCAATTCTTTTTTTTTTTTTTTTTTGCGGTACACAGGCCTCTCACTGTTGTGGCCTCTCCCATTGCAGAGCACAGGCTCCGGATGCACAGGCTCAGCAGCCGTGGCTCACGGGCCCAGCCGGTCTGCGGCATGTGGGATCTTCCCGGACTGGGGCACGAACCCGTGTCCCCTGCATCGGCAGGCGGACTCTCAACCACTGCGCCACCAGGGAAGCCCTCTTGTGCCAATTCTTTTAAAGTTATTATAGCTTTAAATAAGTCTTGATACTTGACAGTATAAGTTCCCCTCCCACTTTATTTATCTTCTTTAAGAATGTCTAGGGACTTCTCTGGTGGCACAGTGGTTAAGAATCTGCCTGCCAATGCAGGGGACACGGGTTTGATCCCTGGTCCAGGAAGATCCCACATGCCAAGGAGCAACTAAGCCTGTGCATCACAACTACTGAGCCTGCGCCGTAGAGCCCGTGAGCCACAACTACTGAGCCCACATGCCACAACTACTGAAGCCCGCGCACCTAGAGCCTGTGCTCCACAACAAGAGAAGCCCCCACTCACCACAACTAGGGAAAGCCCGTGTGCAGGCTCGAGGACCCAACACAGCCAAAAACAAATTAATTAATTAATTATTTTAAAATAAGAATGTCTAGAAGGAACATTCTTGGCCTTTTGCATTTTCAGATAAAATTTACAATCAGCTTGTTAATTTCCTTTAAAATTTTTTCTGGGATTATGACTTGAGGTATTTGAACCTAAATTACTTTGGGGAGAACTGACATCTTTATAATACTGTCTTCAATCCAAAAACATGGTATATCCCTATGTTTATTTAGGTCTTCTTTTGTTGCTCTCAGCAATGCTGCGTAGTTTTTAGTATCAAGATCTTGCACATTTTTTTGGTAAAGTTTACTCCTCATTGTATTATTTTTATGCTAATGTAATTTATATCATTAAAATTTTTAATTTTCTATTTATTTTTGCTAATATATAGAAATACAATTAGTTTTTATATATCAACCTGGTATTTTAAAACCTTGCTAAATCACTAATTTTAATATTGTGATTAATTTTAATATTTTATCTGCATATTATTTTGGATTTTTTGCTTATGTAATCATATCCTCTGTCTGTGATGGCAGTTTTATTTTTTCCTTTCCAATTTTTATACCTAGTATTTCTCTTTCCTGTCATACTGCACTGGTTAAGCCTTCCTGTACAATGTCGAATATAAATGGTAACAACTGACATCTTTTTCTCAGGGGAAATATTTATATTTCATCATTAAGTGTGATGTTTGAGGAAGGCTTTTTAAAACCAAATTAAGTTCCCATCTATTCCTAGTTTGCTAAATATTTTTTTATCATAAGTGAGTGTTGTATAAAATGCTTTTTTTATGTGTTTATTAAGCTACACATTTATTTTTTCTCATTTATGCTGTTAGTGTGGAGAATTACATTATTTTCTAATGCTAAATTAACCTTGCATTTTTGGCAAAAAAAATCCCTTTTAATTATGGTGTATTATATTTTGTTGTATTGCTGTATTTGGTTTCCTAATATTTTATTTTGAATTTTTGCCTTATGTTTACTCAGGCTGTTGTCCTATTTCTTTTCTTGTAAGGTTTCTGCCAGGTTTTGAATTCAAGGTTATAAAGGTCTCATTTAACAAATTGGAAAGTATTCTTATTTTTTCTATTCTCTGGAAGAGTTTGTGTAAGATTAGTGTTATTTCATCCTTAAATATTTGAAACAATTTGCCAGTGAAGTCATCTGGACTTGGAATTTTTTGTTTTGGGTGTATTTATTTTATTTCAGTGGAAGTAAAGAGTGTGTTTTGAAATCCTGTCTGTCCCAGAGACCATGACACTTGCTGATCCTTCATGTCTCCACATGGCTGCTCCTTCAGCGATTCAGTTCTTTGCTCAAATGCCACCTCCTCAGAGATGTCCTCCATGACTGCCCCAGCTAAAGTAGCACCCACTCCTTTCAGCTACCATTTCTTTTTTTGTAGACTTGTGTTCCCTAAAATTAACCTTTCCAAAAAATTGTTTATTTACTGTCTTTCTCTCCTGTTAGATTTTGAGCTCTGTGGGGCAGGAACCTTGTCAATCTCGTTCCCCTCTGAATCTTTAGCACGCAGACATAGCAGTTGCCCAACAAATATTTTTCAAGTGACTAAATGAATAAAAGGAAGCCAGATAGAGATCCTTTCCCCACAAAATCGCCAGAAGACAAGAGCAATGATGAGGATGTTCATCATCAAGTCTTACCTTTTTAACAATAAATATCACCTAGGGTCTCCATCAGACTTAATACAGAAACACAAATCTGCTATATAATTCTGTAGTCTTTGCCAAGTTATGATGTCATTTTGAAACAAAATGTAATGAACATAAAAATAAGACTTCTTCAGTTTCTTTCTTCGAAAATGGAACTGTTTAATGTTTTTTTTGTTTAATGTTATTTTTTAAAAGTATAGAACAAAATGTAACATGATGGTGAAAACATTCTTCCTAACATTGTTGAAAGCACCTCCTTATATAGCATGTGAGGGACAACTACATTCAGTTGGGAAAAGCTTACTGAATTCTGGCCTGCTGACCTTGTAACAAGCATGTTAGATGAGCTGCTGCAAGGGTTCAAGTAATCTTGCATCCTTCAGGATTATTTTGATTATAAGTGACAGAAAACCCAACTGAAAGTGAGCAAAACGTGGATTTTTTTTTTCTCATGCAACAGAACATTCCAGGGATAGGGTTAGCTTTAGTTTGATCTAGAAGCTCACATAATGTCACTGGATTCTGCCTCTCTCTCCATCACTACATTGTTCTCTTTTGTAATGGCTTCATTCCCAGGTAGGTTCTTCCCTCATGGCTATTAACTAAAGTTCTAAAAGCTTAATTTCAGGGAGTGAGGACTCCTATGAAAACTCCTTCACAGTTCCAATTCCAGTGGTAAAGAGAGCAACTGTGTGAGCAGAACATCTTGAGAATGAATTTTTTTGACTCTGTTGAGTCATAGGCCCATCCCTGAACCAGCCACTCTAGCCGGGGTAGAGCTCATACTATACTAATAGTTTTCTGCTACTTGTTTTTCACACTTAACATTATGTTTCCAAGATCCACCCATGTTGTGTTTGTAGCTATAGCACACTTATTTTCACTGCTGAATAATATTCCATTGTTATAATACCCACTATTTATTTATTTATTTTGTTAATGGACATTTGGCTTTTTTTTTTTTCCTGTTATGAACTGTGTTGCTGTGAAGATTCTTGCAAATATCTCCTGGTGCACATGTGTAAGAGTTTTTCTTGGGCATGTATCAAGGAGTAGAATTGCTGGGCTTTACAATATAGAAGTATTCAGCTCCAAAAGATAAATGTCCTGATTTTCCGTTTGGCAATGTTTCATGAGTATTTGTCTATGGTATTAAAAATTATTCTTTACATAATAGATAAAAGCAAGGTAAAAGGATAAAACATTATTCAGATGCAAAATGCTGTTATATTTGTGGATATTGTCTGACCACAGCAGGATCTGGTTATATTTAATAGCTTTAAGACAAAGGCCACACCCATATATATTGTCAATCAGCATCAATCATTTATACAGAACCCACAATATGCTGGTGCGAACTGTTAAAGACATACAAAGCTGGACACTAGTTAAAGTGGTAAGGACATATTTTAATCAGCAATATACTATTGCAGTAAGGAACAGAGTCCAGCATGAATGGAACTCAACTTTGATTTGTACAGAGGTGACTGGGCATTTCAAAGGGAGAATCAGAGAATAGGGAGGGGGTTGAGCTCTGCTGAGTTAGGGAAAAATTACCAAAAGTGGGAAGGAGGTGTCAGTCCATGTGAAACTCATCTGGATTTGCTAACTGGTGCTCACTGAAGTTAGGCTCCTGCCCTCCCACAGAGGCTGGGAGACAGGGACCCTATCTTCAGGTGTTGGCTGGAAAAAATGGTAAATTCTTTTGGCAGCCTTGAGTTTTCTCTGGCAGGTACTTTAAGAGGGGCTAGGGTCACCTAAGGATGTGGCCCTGAACTGTTAGAAACTATGTTGGTGTTTTGCTCAAGTCCTTACAGGCTGAAGTTGAGGCCCTAGAAGAGAACAGGGCTCAGAGGAGCCTGGCTAGAGTTCTGTAAAGGAGAGAATCTGTCAGAAGTGAGAGGAAAGGTGTGGTGAGGGTGGGAATAGCACTATTTCTCTCCTCTCTACCTTTGCTTACACCATTCCCTAGGCCAGGAAAAACCTCCTCTCTCTCTCTTTGCCATTCTAAGCCCTATTCATCCTTACGGCTCAGTTAAGGTGTCACTTCCCCTGGGAAGGCCTCCTTGACTTTCAACCCACCAGACCGGGTTAAACACCCTTAGCATCCTTATATAGCTCTGTCATGCACTTAGCACATTACATTGAAATACACTCTGCTTCCTCACCAGATCATAAGGACTGGGTCTCATTCATTTTGGGCATATTGTGAGCACTAATGTATGTTGCATGAGTGGGCACTGTGACAATCCAAGGTCCACTCTCCTTATGTCTTGGACACAGAAATAGCCTCCCAGCTCCCCTCTGCTTCCCTCTTCTCTACCCAGAGGACTAGAGAGATCGTCTATAAAGGTAAGTCAGCTTATGTCACAGTGCGGCTTCAGATCCTCCGGTGGCTTCCATTTGCATGAGGAATAACTTCAACTTTCTTGCTGTGGCCTGAAGGACCGGCAAAGTCTGGCCCCAGCCAACTGTGAGTCTTATCCCACCTGAGCTGGATCATCCTCTAGCAGTCATACTCCCCTTCTTTCTATTCTTCAAATACTAGGCTTGTTTCCCGGTGGAGCCTTCAGATTTGTTCCCTCTACTTAGAATGTTCTGCAGCCAAGGCTCTGCAAGGCTGACCCTTTCTCATCATTCATGTTTCAGCTCATCCAGCACCTCCTCTGAGAGGCCCTCCCTGACCACATTCTCTCTCTCATCACACTGCTTTTTTCGTCATTGCCCTCCTTACAAACTGGAGGTGATTTATTATATTTTGTTTCCCCCACCAGCTTGAGAACTCCATTAGGGCAGGGATCTTGTCTGCCGTGGCTGCCACTGTGCCCCCAATACCTAGAATAGTGCCTGGCACTCAGATGGTGTCCAATGAAGGGTAAGAAATCCGCGCAGGCAATTGTGGGATCGCTTTCTCCGGCAGGAGCCGACTCTGACCGCGTGGGAGGAGTGAGGGCGGTGGCTGGGTGCTTGTGGGGAGTGACAGCTCAGTCGAAGGCCCCGCCCAAGCCCCGCCCATGTCCGTGTCCTCCTCCTCGGGTCTCCATAAAGTTCATTTGGCGGCGCGCCGCGCGGGGACTTCTGGGAGGGCCGGTCTCGGCCAATCAGGAAGC
Organism: Physeter macrocephalus; assembly: GCF_002837175.3. Taxonomy (NCBI): domain Eukaryota; kingdom Metazoa; phylum Chordata; class Mammalia; order Artiodactyla; family Physeteridae; genus Physeter; species Physeter macrocephalus. Next base: position 27,860,677 of record NC_041230.1, on the reverse strand, counting down.
GCGGGCGAGCGGCGCGAGACGCGGCTGCCGCGTTCTCTAGCCCGGACCTGAGAGGGTGACGCGGCTTCAACGCCAGGTAAGGGTGTTTGTGGCCCCGTCCTTCCGACACGGGGCTGGTCCTTGAACCCAAGGCCCAGAGGCTGGGCGGAGCCCGGTCCACGTGCTCGGAGCCGTGCTGCTCTCACTTCCCGTTCGCCTCATGGCAGCTGGCACGCCTGACGCCAGCGACACAGCGCCCTGTCGTACCGCCCCCCATTATAGCGTCGGGCTGCGCTCCGGGAGTGCTTTCTATCTGCCCTTTTTCTGAATGCGGAGCCTAGGCCCCCTGGCGACCCTCCTGTCCCACTACAGCGCTCTGCCGGCGCGCCACGCCACCACGCCCACCCCTGCCCTACGAGCCCACCCTTGGCTGGATCGGTGCCCCTCCCCACCACCACACTCCGCCTGATATCTTCCTGACCGCGCCCCGTCAGCTCCCTCGCTCGCTCCTCGGGGATACTCTATCGGGAGGCGTTTCCCTCTCGGGAAAGGGACTACCGTGTGAGCCTTGGCCTATCTCCTCTGTCTGCATCCAGCGGAATGCTCCTTCCCGTGCAGGGAGATGCTAGTGATTAGAACCTGGAGGTGGCCCGCACTTTCTCTGGGCCCACAGCACCCCATCCTCTGCAAAGGCAATGCCTGCATTTACTGGGTCTCTTTTAAAAATTACGGGGCCGACCGCAGGGGTCTTTGTTCCAAGTTTGGACGACCCATTGACAGAGCTGCTGGTCCAGGTTTGCCCCTTTGTCGGGTGTGACAAGAGGTTATGATTTGTTTAGACCAAAATGTCTTTCAGCAAGGGTCACCTTTCTGTTCTGTTTGGGGGCTGTGAGAGGGTGCCCTTGGGCATCGTATCTTTTCTTCTTTCTTTCAGTTATTCTTCTTTGTGAATTTGTGTTTGGGACATTTTCATTTTTTATTCGTGGTAATCTCACTCGAGGCTCATTGTTCTTAATGCCTGTTTATTAGGTTAACAGATCCCACATGAATATCTCCAGCCTGGGCCTCTCCCTTGACCTATATCCAGCTGCCTACTTTAATATCTCCACTGTGATGATTTGTAGGGAACTCAACCTGAACATTTCAAGATAGGGCTAGTAAGGTTCCCTCCACCTCTCTTCCCAGACTGCTTTTCTTGCTGTTTTTTTTTCTCAGTAATGTAAAAGGCTCTGACCGATAACCTTTGAGTCATCCTTAACTGCTCTCTTTCTTTCTTACTTCATGTCCAATGCTTGGCATCCTGGGCCAGGTCACCATCACCTCTCTTCTGGATTATTGAAATAGTCTCCCATCTGGTCTCCTGGCTTCTTCCCTGGACCCTATTTTCAGCACAGCAGATAGAAGGACCCTCCAGTGGGTCCCCATCTCATTTAAAGATGAACTCCTTACAGTGAGTTATATGGCTTTACATAATCTGACCCACTGTTACTTTCCCACTTTCGTTTTCTGCTACCCTCTCCTTCCACATGGCAGACATGCTTCGACCTCAGGACCTTTGTGCTTGTGATTCAATATTCATATGGTTTGCTCCCTCACTTCTTTCAGGTTTTTATTCAAGGGTCACCTAGTGAGACATTCCCCACTTCCTCTTTTCCTTTATTGCTTTAGTTGTTTTTATATTTTACTCATTTGTCTGTGTATTGTATGTTTTTCCTCTCTAGAACGTTATCTGTTTTGTTCCCTGATGTATCCCCAGCACCTAGACCTGGCACACAGTAGGTGCTCAACAAATAGAAAATAAATCCATGTTCCTGACACTGTTAGAGGCTTGGGGATCCAGCGGTGACTGAGATAGGCCTGTGCTCACTGAGCTGCTGTTTCTGTGGAGCACATCACCAGCAATAAGCCCGCAGGGGTAGCATGTAGTGGCAGGGCCTTTTTAAAAAGAGGACAAGGATGTCTGAACAGAGACCTGTTTGAAATCAGAAAGGGGAGTATCTCGGGCAAGAGCATTTCTGGAAGGGGAACAGCAAGTGCAAATACCTTGAGGTGGGAACATTGGAGATGTGGTGAACTTGAGTGTCTAAACCTGCTTCCTGATGGGCTGAAGTAGAAAATAAGGTAGAGAGAAAGATAGATGTGCCAAGGAGAGGGAGGGTTCAGAGCAAAGACCTGGAGGTGAGGACCTGAGGTATGTTCAGGGAACAGGTCACTTTAATTCAGCAGACATTTATTCGGTAACTTTTTTGTACCAAACTTAGCAGCTGAGGATTCAAAGCTGAGCAGTCTGTGGACCTCACTCTACAGGAATTCTCCTTGTAGAGAGAGAAACAGACTTGGGAATAAAATCATCACAACTCTTCCACCTGGCCAGTGAAGAACAGTAATAGATAGTTGAGAATAGTGTGGGAGGGGTTTGAGGTAGGTAGGACTGTCCTAGCTGACTTTGCAAGGTACACAGGAGTTCCCATGTGCCAGGGTATGTTTGTGTTCTAGCAGAGTGTACACCTGTATGTGCCAGTGTGTGAAGGGAGGAAACAGCATGAGGCATCCCAAGGAGTAGAGAATTGCTAGAGTATCTTTGCGGGGAGGCAGTAAGAGATGAGGATGGTAAGGGTGGCAATGCCCGTTCTTTGGAGGGTGCCCCTACTGGCTGTGTCAAAGCATGAGCACTTCCCTCTATAGGAGATGGAAGGTGTTCCTGAGGGTATAAAGGCAGGGGAACGGTTCATAAAGACCTCTCTAGCCAAGGGGAGTGTAGGTTAGAGGAACAAGAAGGCTTAGACTTGTTGAGATAAGCAGGAGAAAAGCCTGAGGTTAGAGTGGGGGCAAAAGAGATGAGGGTTCGACTTCCGAAAGGTTTGGGAGATAGACCTGGAGATTGGATATCCTGAGAGGAAAGGGAGCCTGAGGTGGTTTCTGGCTGAATTGACTGGTGCTAATCGTTTTATCAAGAGAGACTGGAAATGCAGGAGGAGGAAGTGGTGCTGGTGATGGTGGCGGTGGCAGCTAAGAGGGGAGAGTAGTGAAGCGTTTGGGATAATGTGTAGTTTGAGGCATCCACTGGTCAGCCAGCTGTAGATGTCAGGTGAACAGTTGGAAATATTGGCCCTGGGAGAGAGCTGGGCTGGACATAGAGATACGGAAGTCACCTTTGTTTTGATAGGTCAGTGTCCTTGCCTGGGCCCAGATAGACCTCCGAGGTCCATGGATGGACTTTCTGGGGAAGGGCAGCATTGAGCCTCCTGGCACTGCCTGCTCAAGAGTGTGTGTGTGGTTCTCTTGGATGCATATGTGTATGTGAACGGATTCAGAGAGGTCTGTAGCCATCTGGGAGATTAATGGCTGTGGTAGGAATTGTAGTTGAAGTTCAAGTGGATGTTATCCAGAGAAATATATAGTGTGAGAAGAGGAGGTCCAAGGATAGAAGCTCGGCATTTGAGGGGTGGGTAGGTGAAGGAGACACAGCAGAGTAGGCTGAGAGAGGGAGGAGGAGGAGGAGAACCAGGAGAAGGTGGAATCTCCACATCTTGGGAAGAGAGAGTTTCAGGAAGGAAGGAGCGGTCAGGGTGTCAGAGGCTGTGAGAAAGGAAGGATTGAAGAGTCCATTGGATTTGGCAGTTGGGTCAGTGGTGACTGCCGGGGAATTCAGGAAGTGGGAGGCAGGCAAGCAAAAGTTAGATGGCAGTGGTGATGAATGAATGACGCGTGACAGGGGATGGCCGTCTCTTTATGAAGGGAGTGGGAGCCAGAGGAGGACATGGGGTCGAGGAATTTTTTTTAAATAAACTTCTTATTTTAGATTTGTTTTAGATTTATAGAACACATGCAGGATAGTACGGAGTTCTCTGTACCCCTCACCCAGTTTCCCCTACTGATGAGGAATTATTTTCGGGAAGGAGAGACCTAAATCCTAGGCGAAGGAACCAATGACAGTGGAAGAAGAGGACAACCATCACTTCCTGAGCTCTGGCTCTGCGCAGGTCTCTGCCATGGGCTTTACTTCTATAATCTAATGCCATCCTCACGGCAGCCCTGTGATGTCAGGCTTACTCCCTTCCCTGTCTCCCTCGTTTCAGTAAATGGCACCTTCATGGTCTGAGTTACTCAGGCTTAAAGCCTTGGCATTGTCCTTGACTTCTTTTCTCCTCTCACACTCTACATCAGCAATTCATGTCTACACTAAAACTACTCTTAAAATATAGTATCCATGAATCAGACCCACTTTTTGTCTCTTCCACCACTATCACCCTGGTCCACGTGGGTCTCAGGTTTCACATCTGGGTGATAGAGTAGCCTCCTGACTGGTCTCCCTGTTCTTACTTTGTCCCCTCACGCCCCCTGTCTGTTCTCCACACAGCAGTGGGAATGAGCCTTAAAGAAGGCTCAACACTTCACTGGCTCCCGTCATAAGTAGGCTGAAATCCAAAGTCCTTGGTGCTGGGAAGCCAACATGATCTGACCCTGTCCCAACGCCTTCTCCCACCACCCTTCCCCATGATTATGTGCTTCAGCCACGTGGCCTCCTGCTCTTCAACTATGCAAACTACACTTCTGCCTTGTTTCCTTGGCAAGAACATTCTTCCCCCAAATATCTACATAGCTCACCCCCTTACTTCAATCAGGTCTCTGCTCAAAGGTTTCCTTTTAAAAGAAGCTTCTCAGAACACCCCAGCTAAAGCAGTCCCACCATCCACTCTGCCGCATTTCCCTGTTTTACCTCCCTCATAGCACTTATCAATGCCTGGCATCATGTGTCTATATGTTTATGCATTTTTATTGTCTGTCTCCTAATAGACATAAGCTCCCTGAGGCTGGGGAACTTTGTCTGGTTTTTCCATAGCTCCATCCCCATTGCCTTGAACAAACAGTACCTAGCATGTGGTAGATGCTCAATAAGTATTTGTTAAATGAATGAAGGAAAGCTGCCATATAAACCACCATGGCCTGAGTGGCTTAAACAACAGAAGTTTGTTTTTCTACAGTTCTGGAGGCTGGAAGTCCAAGACCAGGTTGCCACATGGTTGAGTTCTGGTGAGGACCCTCTCTCTTTCTGGCTTGTTGGTAGCCACCATCTCGAGTGTGCTCACGTGTACATGGGGCTCTAACTTTGGTGAACTTTACAAGGCAAACACAGGAATTTAGAAAATGAGTCATTAGGCATTTTGGGAAAGGTTTGCTGAAGGTTATTCTGGCAGTTAGTGACTGTATTGAGGATCTAGCTACTGTTTAAGGGCACTGTTGGAGTTATATATATATATATTTTTAAAAAGGTAAAGCTACAAAATACTTTAAATTTTAAGCTGTTTGGGGGAGAAGGAATCTAGGTATTAATAGATGATAACATAAGGCAAATGAGGAGAATGTCAGCAGGGTGGTGGACTAACAGGTCCTAACGCTTTGTCCCCCCATAAAAACAACAAAAAACAGCAAATAAACAACTATATATTGAAGAAAATAGCTCTGTGAGAGCTCCAGAGTGAAATAAGGAGGCTGCAGAAACCCTGTGGAGGGACTTCCCCGGTGGCACAGTGGTTAAGAATCCGCCGGCCAATGCTAGGGGACACGGGTTTGAGCCCTGGTCTGGGAAGATCCCACATGCTGCAAAGCGACTAAACCCATGCACCACAACTACTGAGCCTGCGCTCTAGAGCCCGTGAGCCACAACTGCTGTAGCCTGCGCACCTACAACCCATGCTCCGCAGCAAGAAAAGCCACTGCAATGAGAAGCCTGCGCACTTCAATGAAGAGTAACCCCCGCTCGCCACAACTAGAGAAAGCCCATGCACAGTAACGAAGAGCCAACGCAGCCAAAAATAAATAAATAAATAAATAAAAATTTAAAAAAGAAAAAAGAAACCCTGTGGAGCACCAAAACAGATGGCTGGCCACATAGAAACGTGTAAGGCAAATAAATAAATGGAGTAGAGAGGAATCTAGATGAGGGGAGATTCCTGTGGGATGGGTATTGAGGAAAACCATTTTGGTAAGTAGGACTTGAATTCGTGGTAAAACCATAGCTGATGTTTGAGTGGTTACTGTGTGGCAGGCGAGGAAGGTATGTCTATTTTTCCACTTCACAGGTGAGGCCCAGAGGGCGTAATTAACTTGCCCAAGGTCACACAGCTAGAGGGTACAGTTCCTGGCTGGATCTCAGGGGTGTGGTAGAAGGTGAGTAGATGTTACTGGTTGTGAAAAATGGCATGAGCAGAGCAGTGTATGCACGAGGACGGTCAGGGACAGAGTGAATCACGTTACTGGTACACAGTGTTTCTCCAAAAACCGTGCCTCCTCTGGATCCCGTGAGTGGAAGGTATTGAGGGCTTTTGTTCAGGAGCAACATAGGGAAAGTGATGGTGGAAAGAGGAACGTGGTCGCAGCGAGCAGGTGTGCAGTGGGAGGGACTGGAACTTGCGTCTAGCAGGAACTTGGGCATAAAGGGCGGGAAGTCTGGCCTTGAGTGATGGTGATGAAGATGGAAGCAACAGTTAGACTAACCTTATTGTGGTAATCATTTCATAGTATTTATGTCTATCAAACCACGTTGTGTGCCTTAAAATTACACAATATTGTGTGTCAGTTATATCTCAATAAAGCTGGAAAAGGAAAAACAACAGAAGGTGCTGCAAAAATAAAGTATCCCTTGCTCTCTAAATCTGTTTAGGTAATGAGAGATTTGGAGAGTGAGGGATGTCATGTTATCTGAGTCTAGTATTTGGTTTCCTGAGATTTTGTCAGGGAGAGCAGTAGTTTGGATAATGAGGAATAACTGCCTGCTTTCTCTCAAAAATGTGTCTGCATCTGTTTTGGTTTCTGAGTCTGGAGAGTGGAGAATAGCTATAAATAAACAGTCCAAGGTCATGCACAGATGCAAGGAGAAGAGTGAGTTGGAACCTGAGAGAGTGCAGCCCAGGTACAGGTGAAGGGGTTTGGGAGGGCGTCTGGTGGCGGCGGTGGTGGTGGGTGGATGACTGCATTTTGAGGTGCACTGGGTGTGGCAGTTGTGGGTTTGAGTGGAAACGCACAGGGAGTGCCTGGAAGCTCCTGGTTTGGAGCGTGAGTTCGAGAAGCAGGATGGGAGTGTGGATTTGACATTCATTGCCATCGAGGAGTCAGGGGCAGTGGTGAGACAGACACTCTGAGGCAGGGAGTTTAGAGCAGTTTTAAAATGAACAAGTTATTAAAAATTAGAAAAGGTCACATACACTTATGGAAAGGATTCAGATTGACAGAGGGTTGTACAACGGAAAGTAGAAATCTCCCAAATCTTAGCTTTGCTTTCTCTCTGGAGATAGCTAAGTTTCTTGCTATGCTAATGTTATGTTTCTTGCTATTTCTTCTAAATTCTACCTGTGAACAAACCTTAACATATGTATTATATATATTATATACACTTAATATATGTTGAGTGTAAAGCTTGATGAATTTTAATATATTTATTCAATCATGTGGCCATCACCCATATTGAGATATAGAACATTTCCAATACCCTGGTGTCTTACCTTCGGCTGCCATATAAACCATCATGGCCTGAGTGGCTTAAACAACAGAAGTTTGTTTTTCCACAGTTCTGGAGGAAGTCCGAGACCAGGGTGCCACATGGTTGGGTTCTGGTGAAGACCCTCTCTCTTTCTGGCTCGTAGGTGGCCACCATCTCAAGTGTGCTCACATGTACTTTCCTGGGTGAATGTGTGTGTGGAGTAGGGGTGGGAGATAGAGGAAGCAGCTTTCTGATGTCTCTTCTTAGAAGGGTACTGATCCCATCATGAGGGCCCCCTCTTCATGACCTCATCTAAACCTAATTACCTCCCAAAGGTCCCTTCTCTAAATGCCTTCACATTGGGGGTTAGGACTTCAACATACGAATTTTGGAGGGACACATTTCAGTCTGTATTACCAGAAAAGTTCTGTTGTGCTTCCTCCCAGTCATTCCCCATCCCCACCAACCCCCCGGATAACCAGTGTTCTGAGTTCTAGCACCACAGATTAGTTTTTTCTCTTCTTAAAATCCATATAAATGGAATCATGCAGTATCTTTTTTTGGTGTCTGGCTGCTTTAGTTCATTTTTATGTCTGTGAAATTTATCCCTATTGTTCCATGTAGCTTTAGTTTGATCTTTTCCATTGCTGTGTGGTATACCGGGGAATGACTACCACCATTAAAAACTCAAATGGTATAATTCTGTATATACAGTGTTTTAAGATTATTTGGGGTTGGAGGGGCAGGGGACTCAGACTTTAGAATCTGATAAAAACTATAGTGCTTCTCTTATATTTTTTAAAAAATGTATGCATATATTTCCCAGGGTTCCTGGTGCCTGTGATGCTGATGTCATGGCTCTCAGGACAAGAAGCCTTCCTTAGTTTACAGCAGGGTTTCTCAACCTTGACACAATTGATGTTTTAGGCTGAATAATTCTTTGTTGTGCAGGTTGTGCTGTGCATCATAGGATGTTTAGCAGCATCCCTGGCCTCTGCCATCTAGATGTCAGTAGCACATCACCTCTCTCTCTCAGTTGTGCCAACCAAAAATGCCTCTATATGTTGCCAGTGCTCCCCGGGGAGCAAAGCTGCCCCCAACTGAGAACTGTTGGTTTCTAGAGATGAGCCAGAGCCAAAGCCTTTTGGAGGTAGACTTGGTGATCTGCCCCTGTTTATGCCGGCTGTAATATGGGGCCTGTATCATTCCTCAGGTTCTTTATACAGATACTTTTCATCACCGCTAAAATGGGGCTGCTCCTTCCAAGGACACATTCATTAAGTGAGTTTAAAGACTGAATTAAAATGTCCCACGTCTATAGATTCTTCACGGCAGGCAGGACCTTAGAAATCACCTGAGCCAACCCCTTCGTCTCACCGGTGGTGAAAGTGGGATCCAGAGATGAGGAAGGGCTGGTCCCAGGGTCAGAGAGCTGATGCGGGGCAAAGCCAGGATGGGGTGCACAGTTCTATCCCAGGCCTTCTACTCCAAGAATTTGTCAGAAGGTAGGCTGTGTGGTTACTTTATGTTTCTGTGTGATGCCAGATTGCTTCTCTTTGCTCATTGAAGATGAAATAATGCAAGTGTTATTTTATGTATCAAGAAAGCTGATACTACACACTCCTTACTGCAAACACTGAATCATCCAGGCCCATACTTGTACTGAATCACCCAGGTCTTTAATTTCTCTTCTGTCTAGGGTAATTTATTTTAGTTCTTTGTTTTTTTGTTTTTTTAAGATTTATTTTATTTTATTTATTAAAAAAAGTTTTTTTCAACCAACAGCATTTATTTACAACATGTTTACAAATAAATCTATATTACTTAAAATAGAGAACAGCTATTAAGAAAATTTTTTTTTCACACACACACTGTATTTTATTTTTACAAGAGATAAATAAACTGACACCAAGCGTTGTAAATGGATGACCACAACAAAAGCAACAATGATTGCAATTACCAAACATGAAACACACTCATACTATGTCATGATATTGACATTCAGTCCAGTAATCCTCCACTGTAACAGCTCCTTTACTTTGCAGTGAAAATTGATTTGTATATTTTTTGCCTCTGAGTCCTTGTGGGATTTTTTTTTTATTCAAACAGAAAGTCACAAAAATTATAATCATCCTCATCAGTTCACTCAGTCCCATGTAATTAATTTTTTTTATCTTGATCTTTTGTTAGCACTTTTATGAATTCATCAGTTTTCCATTAGAGTTCTGAAAATGCTTATTCATTCAGTTCAGCAGTATAGTCAGTTACCAGAAACCTGTACTTGTCAGAGTCTTTTCCATGAATTCCTTGAAGATGAAACCCTTGTATAGGAACATATTTGCAAAAGTAGTTTTGTTTTCTCCAGAAGTCTACCTTCTGAATAATGATTAGCTCTAACTCTTTTACTTAGTTTCACAGGACTGTAAAGAGATATCCGACAGCACTTTTTTTGTTGTTGTTAATCATCGTTTTCCTCTTCTAGAGGCATCTGAAACAATAGTATCTGTTAGGATATAATTTTCTTTTGGTTGTTGTAATTGACAGCTGACAGATACAGTACAAAGTAGAATGATGCTGTCATTTAACCATAGTTTATGTATTCAGAAGAAGAGAGGAGAGCAGAACCAGTCTTCAGCTTTTGACACCTCCTGTGAGGCTTTCCTCATTAATCTTGGTGTTGGACATTGAACACTGTTCTTGTGTTTTAATCCTGTTACAGTCTAATTAATAATAAGTTTGAGGGCAAGATTTCCACTTGAAATTCAATGCTAAATTTCTTTTGAATCACACCTTCATTGTGAAAATTTGAATTTATAATTAAAACCATATTTGATAGTGGGGAATGTAAAAATTGTACATTTAAAAATTGCAGGTGTCTCCCAGAAGTGCTTACTGAATGATACGAAGCTGTGATTAAATAAGTCATAATTTAGTATCATATATTTGCTAGAAGATTTTTTTGAAGCAGAGACGTTTATAATTGACAAAATGTTGCCAAATTGGCAACTTTGGGAAAAAGCTAAAATAGCATTTTACAGTGACATAAATCAGGAGAGTTAATAAAATACTTTCTGTGTATCATCATCCCCTTGAAGGAGGTAAGCATTATCTTCTCCTCTTTAGAGATGAGGAAATTATGAGGGGAGATTTGGGTTTTATCCCAGGGGTAAATCAACTGATTTATTATGAAGGATGAATGGCCAGGTAAAGAGGTACATAGGGTGGGGTCCGGAAGAGTCCTTAGCACAGGAGCTTCTGTCTTTGTGGAACCGGGGTGCACCATTCTCCCAGCGTGTGGATGCATTCACCAACTCAGAAACTCAGCAAATCTCATTGTTCAAGAGTTTTTATAGAGCTTAATCTGCAGCCCTTGCTTCCCCTTCCCAGAGGTTGGTGGGTGAGGCTGAAAGTTCCAACTCTAATCACTTGGTCTTTCTGGTGACCAGCCCCATCCTGAGGCCCCCCTAGCTTAGCCTTTCCAAGTTACCTCATGTGCGTGTGCTTAAAAGGGGTTTCTTGTGAGTTACAAAAGACTCAGAACTTCAGGACATTCCAAGGGTTTTAGAAGCTGTGTGCCAGGAACTTGGGGACAAAGATCAAATATATTTCTTATTATACTACACTACTCTTTTTTGGCTTGATTAAATATTTAACATGGTTATATTGGGAATGTGGAAATGACCATATTTTTCATAATTAAGACACATGTTAATAGCAGTGAACCAAAATTATTTGATGCATTTTTGCTCTGCCCTTTTTTTAAGTTCATTTCATCCTATATGCCATTTGGAGACTTTTTTTTTTCCTCTTTGTTAAGAATGTTTATGTGCCTGGAAGGGACATTTTTTTGGACACTGAATGACAGGTGAGTGCTGACTAATTTGAGGAAATGGACTTTGCCCAGTCCTTGGTTTTAGCTCTAGGTGGGAGCTGTCTCTCTAAAGCCGTGGGCTTTAATTTTTTCCCTTAGTTAATTTCTCAGCATCGTCTAGGTGTGGTGAAGAGGTCTGGATCTTGGGAACTTCCCACTAAGAGCATTCACCATTTCTATTTATTTATTATTTATCTTTAATTTAAAAAAATTTTTTGGCTATACCGCGGAGCATGTGGGATCTTAGTTCCCAGACCAGGGATCAAACCTGCACCCCCCTGCATTGGAAGCACAGAGTCTTAAGCACTGGACCACCAGGGAAGTCCCACCATTTCTAATATAGCAGGGTGTCTGCAACCTCTGAAAAACAGTGGGTCATTGTCCTTCATTTTGATGGGGAACTTTTTATTGAAGTGCAATACACAATCAGAAAAGTACATAAATCACGAGTCTAGCTCAATGAACGTTCTCATAATGAACACACTATTAAGCAGCACCCAGAATAAAAAAGCAAAGTTACCAGCCCCCCAGAAGCCTCCTTTCTGCCTCCTCCTGTCCCCCCCGCCCCCACCCCCACCCCCCCGCCACCAAAGGATAACCAGTCTTGCCTTCTAACAGCAGTGATAAGTTTGCCCTTCATTTTAAGGCTCACCCGGGTGTTTGAGGAGATCTGTGGAGGCTGAGTAGGACTTCTGCCAAGAGGCACAGACAGCAGTTTGTTGCTCAGGGCCCTGGTACCCTGCCATGCTCTCTGAAGCACCTTTCAGTGTTTCCAGAGGCCTCTCAACAATCAGGCTCTGAGTCATGCTGACAGAGGAGCCTTAGTGCTGTCTGTCCTTGCTGGCCTTTTCCCATCCAGCCCCAGTTTTGCTGCATTGACTGTTCCACATCCCACTTCTGTGGGTTCTCAGTGTGGCTTCTTCCTGGCTCCCTCCTTCATAGCTCCCCAGGGGTGCAGCTGGCATCCAGTCTCTGCGTGTGTCTTGGCCAGATTTTTTTCCCAACACAGAGCTTGGACTTCACCCTCACACCTCCCCTCCCGCTAATCATTCTGGTTCTCACTATTGGACAAAGCTAGTGAGGTTATTTTCATGATCAGTTTTCAGTATCTTGGGTCAAAATTGATATTCGGTTGGTTTAACCCCTATATTTTGTGGCTAAATTGATATTTATTTTGCAGAAGGGTTAAAAATCGTCTTTAAATTTGTAAAATTAACCATACGTTTAAAAATTTTAATGAGATGATGACTACATCAAAGTATACATTTGGAAACTTTAATAACTTTTTTGTAAATCAGTTTCCACTGGTTGAGTTATAATGCAGGACAGATCCAGTTTTTCCCAAATATGGTATCATATACATTTCTCTCTTCTCTCAGACAGACATGGAACAAGCTTATTTTCTACTCTAAACTTATATAGCACAGTTCTTCCTGTATGTATATTTGTTCTTTTAGTTTGGAATTTGTTCACCTGAAAACTGGGCTGTTTCTTCTAAAATATCACTGGGTTTTTGTCTGGGTATTTAGAGGGAAAAAGCACTAGTCTGGACCAAGTGTGATCTGAATTCATGCCATTTATACTGTCTCTGCCTTATGCTGTGCAGCCTCAGAAATGTTAAGTATCAGTTGGTAGTCGGAAGGGAATGTTTTTGCTTTGGTCTCTGCTTGCCAGTGGGTGCTGATTTGGCAAGAGTGTGTAGAAAGCCTTCAAGAAGAACAGAGTCTCCACAAACGGAAGAACAAAACTCCCATTCATTCAACAGATGAGAACCTACTATGTGCCAGGCACTGTTCTAAGAACCTGGGGTACCTCAGTGAACAAAACAGGCAAAAAACCCTATCCTTGTGCAGTTTACATTCTAGCTGGGGGTGGGGGGGAGTGCTGAGGGTGGTTGCAGGTTGCACTCTTAAATATTTTGTTCTAGGTCGGCATCAGAGGCAAGCTGACAGTTTAGCTGAGAGAGATAGGGAATCAGCCATGAGCATATCTGGGAGAGATGCGTTCCAGGTAGAGGAAATAAGGAGTACAAAGAAAGCCTCTAGGGCAGGAATGTGCTTGACCCACTGGGGGACCAGCAAGGAGGCCCCAGGGTGGCTGGAGCCCAGGAAAGGAAGGGGGACAGGACTGGAGGTGAGTCTAGGAGGTAAGAAGAGATGGCTTGCTTCTGTAGGGCTTCACTCTGTACAAGAAGTTTAAACAGAGGATGGATGTGATCAGACTTTCAAAGGATCACTGGTCACTGTATTGAGAAGACACTGTAGGAGACAAGGGCTGAAGCCAGGAAGCCAGGAAGAGGTGAGAGTGACTTGGATGGGGGAATGTGGTGGGAAGAGGTAGATTCCGGGTATATTTTGATGGTAGATTTGAAAGGCTTTGTTGGCCTATTTGGATGTGGGATGTGAGTCAGGGAGGCCCTTAAGGATTTTGGCCCAAGCAACTGACTGGCCAAGGAGCAGGTTTTGTAGATGAAAGGTTAAAGCTCAATTTGGGGCATATTAAGTTTAGGATGTTGTTTAGAGATTCAGCCTTTATTTTACTATGGTCAAAATAATTATATTTAGTTAACTTTTAAAAATCATATTTATTGGACCATATTAAAGTAAATCATGACTTTTATTTTGCATTTATTACTTACCGTCAAATCCATCACTTTAAATCTTTGTATGGCCAAGTCATATGAGAAGTTGAGCATTTCCTTTGTCTAAATTTGTCTGACATGGAAATGTTATGTGAAATGTTAGATATATTTTTTCCTTTATTTTTCTTCTTTTTTTGAACATAAAAAAGTTTTGTTTTATTCAGGGAGTTCCAGAATTTTCCTTATGAAGGAAAAAAAGTATTTCCTTCTCCTTGGCTCTGTTAGACAAATTATTTTTATCTTAGAGTAAAAAAAAGTGTAGGGGTAAGAGGCAGCATATTTCTTTTTTTTCCTCTTTCTGGTGAGTGACCATGTTTCTGGTATTTCATAGAACATCATTGGCCCTATAGGTTTCTGAGGAAAAACATTTCTCCATCAAGCAGGAGCCGTCGTTTAATTATACTCTCTGCTTCTTTCTTCTTCTGTCCCCGAGAATACCCTTCTCATTCTGTGATCCACATTTTCTCACAGGTAGAGGTGGCCAGTTACAGCTTGATTCTATTAGGTAAAAAAAAAATGACAATGATTATCTAGAAACTTTAGGTAAAGAGTTATAGTGTATATGACTTTTTGTCTAAAGATTAAAGTCAGCTTGGCACTTCATAAAGAATACCAAAATGTCTTCATGTTTACTCCAGCTGAGCTATTTTTGTTTTAACCTTGTGCCCTTGCCTTTAAAGTTAATGTCCTTTAATGTTCATTTTTAAAAGTCCTTATTCTGCTGCTGTGGATTTATGGTGGAAACCATGCCCTTTTAACATTAACCTGAGCTTCATAGCTGAGATATAATTATATATTACATTAGCATTGTAACTACAATTCTAGACCACAGGGATTTCTAAAGTACAATAGAAGCCATGGGTTTAAAACAAAGGGGAAAAATATAATCAAGAGCTACTATTTAAAGAATATTGTTCTTTTTTTAATAAATAATAATTTTGTTAACCTTTTAGCAATGTAATTTTTTTAAATGATGTTGATACTATTTATCTTGTGTTGACTTAAATAGTGGTAGGAGTTAAAAACTCCTTCTCTTAGTTATGAACCTTATACAAGGATGGTACAGTGTATAGAAGATTCATAAATGTGTAATATGCATTAAATATCAACACTGTTCACAGAGCTTTTCTCAGTTGTTGGGGAAACAGGTGATCTTGCTAGTAATATTCATGGTCTAGAAGCCAGCTGCTACTTAAATTAGTATAATTATTAGTTGCAACAGTATCTCTAAAAGTAGTAGGTATATTAACAAGTCATATTCTGAATGTCATATATAACAAGCAGACATGGATCTCTGCTCTCAGAGATAAAGCTGAAGAATGAGTGAATGGAGACTTGGACATGAATTTGAAAAGACTGTCTTTTATGTTAGCGAAGGAGACTAACGGGATTAGTCAGAAGACCTGTGTTCTTCCGGTTTCAGTTCAGCCTCATTGCAGCAGAGAGTATTCTAGGCACAGAACTGAGCTCTGTGGACTGGAGTTGCTTCTCTGTCTTCTCAGGATCCTCATGGAGTTGTTTGGGAATCATATGAGATGAGATGGCCATATAAATTGCCAGCCATCTGTGGGTGGAGGTGTTTTTCTGTCTAAGACAGGTAGAGGGAGAGGAAGTTTGAGTGAGGGTTCTTTACGCCTCCCAGAGGTTGCCACCATGGCTTCTGTTGCCTTGTCAGCTTTGAGTCTGAAGTGAGGCAGGAATTCTGATCTGTGCCTTAATATCTTTGCATTTGTTCTGGTGGCAGAAATCAATCTTGGGGCTATCAGTATGGACAGAAATGATCTATTTCTTCCCAGTCTGACTCATTTTCTCTGTTAGGCCTGTTGTTCTTGGGCTATGTTCAGGAACAAATCCTGCTTGTTGATGAGCTGTCTCCTTGTCTGTTTACAAAAAGTCCTAGTGTTTCGTTAAGCTTGTGACAGGTTCAGGCAGTGTTTGAAGCCTATCTTTCCTCTTGATTTGGGTCCCTTCCTTTTTCTCCCCCACCTAGGATCTGCATCTCCAATGGATACTGAGGGGTTTGGTGAGCTCCTTCAGCAAGCTGAACAGCTTGCCGCTGAGACCGAGGGCATCTCAGAGCTTCCCCATGTGGAACGGAACCTACAGGAGATCCAGCAGGCAGGCGAGCGCCTGCGTTCCCGTACCCTCACACGCACATCCCAGGAGACAGCAGATGTCAAGGCGTGAGTACTGGTGGGGAGGCAGCACTGGTGCTGGGTGGCTCGGGGGCAGGATCTTCTTCTTTCCTGCCTTGAATTTGGATGTAGTCTGTAAAAGACGGATACAAGCCAGAGTCTCAGGAATTCAAGAGAGGTTTTATAAACAGGTCAGCAGCCTTGCTTTGTCTCCCTTCCTCCTGGGTTTTCCAGCCTGTCTGCCTGACCAAGCTGCGAGCCCCTATCACAGGCAGAGATGATCAGGGTGAGAAAGGGCGAAGAGCTTTGTCATACAGAAACCGTCCCAGTCGTTCCTGCTTGGGTTCACTGACTGTTGGTCATAAATGGCTCACATAGTATATTGGTAAATGTGGGTCACACAGATAAGTGTTACCCTCCAAGCCAGAGAGGGCCCAGTGATGAGCAGAGTTTTTAAGAGTACTTGGAAGAAACTGATCAGCAGTTAGTGATGAGAAGCCATCCAAGTGAGGAGTGATCCTGTCTGCTTACTGTCAGCGACCCCAGAGGCTGCTTCTAAAAGGCCATGGAAATGCAGTGCCTGCCAGTTGATTGTAGAAGAGGAAAGTGGGTGAGCCCCAAGAGAGTGCAGCGGGAGAAAAGTGCAGGCTGACTGGCCAGTGGCTGCTGCTGCCTCACAACATGCTTTGGGTTGTTGATTCCACAGACATGTGTTTGGGATCCCCACTGTGCTAGGCCTCGGCTGTCTCTGGGACTAAACCATGAATTAGACATGGTCCTTGCCCTCAAGAAGCTTATTATTTGGTGAGGCAGGAAAAAATCTCACCTCTTTCCATAAGAAATGTGATTTACTGATTACTTACTATTCATCAGTAAGATTTTGCTTAATCCTCACAACAAATAGAAGGACTATGGTCCCTGTATTACCGATGAGCAGCTAAGGCTCAGAAAGGGCAAGTAACTCTCTCAGATCACACAGCTGGTGAGTAGTGAGTCAGCAGTCAAACCCAGTGAGGTTGACTCCAGAGTGTATGCTTCTTTAGCCCTGATGGAAGGGTCATGGGAGGATGCAGAGGTGCTGTTACTGGTGACCTTTCTGGGTCTGGAAAGTGGCTGAGATTCTCTGTGGGAAATACTGTATGGGAAATCATCAGTCATCTGCTCAGTCTTCATTCCTTAAACTTGATAAGACCTAAGTGCTGGTGTTAAGGTGGGGAAATTGTTTTGGATACACAG
Organism: Physeter macrocephalus; assembly: GCF_002837175.3. NCBI lineage: Eukaryota > Metazoa > Chordata > Mammalia > Artiodactyla > Physeteridae > Physeter > Physeter macrocephalus. The sequence continues at coordinate 27,843,335 of NC_041230.1, read as the reverse complement.
TAAATGTCACAGGGGGTGAGTATAAGGGCTACATTTTTTTTTTTTTCCAACCAATCTTGAGAGCCGAATGTTATGGCTGCTCTGCTGAGTCAGTAAGGATGTTGTAGAAATTCTTATGTAGGCCTCCCCAGAATTTTATTTATTAAAATACTAGTTAGTTTTTGTTCTGTTGGTATTGGTAAAGGCAAATCAGGGGAACCCTGTCAGGGATTTTTCACTATCCAGCCTTGTAGCTAAATGCAGCCAACTGCTCCACTACACTTTTCCCCAGCACCCCATCCAGCCTTTAGACATTTCTGCTAACTTGCCCTCCCTGCAGGCTCCTGCTGCTGCTGCTGGTTGCCTGCAGTTACCCCGGGTCTTTAGTGTGCAGGCTTTTGCTTGTGTGAAAGGATGCTGCTGGAGCGAAAGGACTGTGATGCCAGCTGAGTTGCTATAGTTATAATTTAATTGCATTAGCTTTACAGCCTATTAAGAGCAAAAAGGGAAAATGTTTTCTTGGGAACAATTATCAGTCATGCTCTCTTTCTTGTAAATTTCCATTCTTCCTCATCTCTTTCTACCTTAAATTCATCATTTTAGGGAGGAGGAAGTTGGAACATTGAAAGAATGGGTATAGGGTGGGGCAGGTGCTCAAAAAGAAACCAAAGGGCTGATGACTGTATTTTTCCATCTCCTTGATAGGCAGAGACATAAAGTGTGATGTGAATATTTCAGTACAGGATGAGGGCAGAGGAGAGAAGTGAATAGGGAAAATTTTCTTACACAAAATAAATTTTGAAAAAAATTTCTGTCTTCAAGATTTTAGTTAAGATTAGCTTGTAGGCCTAAGAGTGAATTGTTCTATGTTGAAATTCATTTGTTTAAATAGACTTTGTTGGATTTTTCATTTTAGGGAACAGATTTGCTGGCTTTTTTGCATGTGTGATATTCTTAAATTGTAAAATATCTTCACACATAAAGAAGAATATGCATAACGTATATAAAGGTATAAATCAGGGGTTGGCCAACTAAGACCCAGGAGCCGAATCCAACCTGCTGCCTGTTAAAGTTTTATTGGAACACAGGCACACTTACTTGTTTATGTATTGTCTATGCTGCTTTTGTGCTACGGTAGCAGAGTTGAGTAGTGATGACAGAGACTGTATGGCCGGCAAAGCCTGAAGCACTTACTGTCTGCCTTTTACAGAATAAGTTTGCTGACTCCTGGTATAAATAATAGTAAAATGAATGAATACTCCTGTGCACATGGCACAGTTAAGACATGGAATATTATCACTAGCTGTGAAGCCCTCCCTGGCTACACATCGTCAATTGCATCCCCCCTTTTTCTCATTGGAGATGCCTCATTGGATTTTTCCATTCAGCTCAGAAGCCAAACAACCTAGAGGTGTACAAAGAAAAAGGCAGCAATCATTCTCTCTCCCTAACTTTACCCTCCAAGGTAATCAGTGTTATTAATTTGCTTATTCTTTCACACTTTTCTTCATGTTCAAGCAAAGCATGTGTAAGCATTTATTTGCCCAAAGTTAAACAGCAGATTATAACTTTACTATGCTCGTACTAACCTACCTTTTAAAGCACTTAACTGTTTGTCAGACATTGTGCCAAGTACTTTACATGCATTATATACTTTCCTCTTAAAATAACCCTGTGAAATAAGCGTTACTGTCTCTGTTTTATAATTGAGGAGAGTCAGATAGCAAGTGGTCGGTCACACCAGAACTCAAATCCAGCTTTTGGGCAGTGAGAATCCCTCACGTTTGTAAGGCACTTTTAGTTCCCATAGGCTTATAATAGGTGCTCTCTTGACTGGTCTTCACAAGCCTGAGAGGTGAGAGAGGCAGGGTTTTCCTTCACATGTTAGCAGGAGAAAAAGGAAGCTTGGAAAAGTGATGCACCCAGGATTTTCAGTCAGTAAGTGACTGGTGGGACTAACTCAAGCCTCTTGACATTTTTTCTGCTCCCCATGTATACTGACTGAGAACAGCTTTTGTCCTCCTGTTCTCCTGGGACTGGACTGTTTGACTCCAGCCTCTCTGGCTCTGTGCTCAAGTGAAGCTGCCTGGCTTACAAAAATTGGGGCAGGTTGGAGGCAGGGAACCTTCGGATTTTTCCACCCTTAGAAGCTGAAAGTTTCTGGTACAGCCTTTATTTGTAAAACCATCCCTACCCTAGATTCCCTGCCTCCTTCATTGTTCCTCCCTCCCCCTCCCCCATCAGGACTTCTGCATATGCACTGCACAGGCCCACATACTGCACAGTTCCTCCAGGCACCAGCCACTTGGATGACCTTTCTCTTCTCATAATTCTAACAGCTAATTTTTAGAGGCAACCCTGGTATGCCTTAAAATCACCGGGCACTGGATACGTTCTCATGTATCTCTGGTGGAGATAAAGTGCCTGCGGCACAGAATTTGGCAATAGCTAGTGCATTTACTCTTGACCCAGCAATCCTGCTTCCAGGGAATCTCTCCCAAAGATACACTGGCAAAAGTACGAAAAGATGTGTGCACAAGGTTATTCTTTGCAGCATTATTTGTAATAGCAAAAGTTGGAAACAACTCTGACATCCATCAATATGGGACTGGTTGCATATTGGTACATGTGCATAACTTTTCAGTAGCACAAAGGAATGAGAATATACACTGCCATGGATAGAGCGACTCCAGGCCATATCGTTAAGTAAAATAAACATGCAAGGTGGAGGAAAGGGTATAGTACTTTATCATTTATTTAAGAAAGCAGGTGCAAGAAAGTCCATATTCATGGATTGGAAGACTTTATATTATTAAGATGGTAACACTTTCCAAATTGATCTATAGATTACATGCAATTCGTATCAAAATCCCAGCTGGCTTTTTTGCAGCAATTTGTAAATTGATCCTAAAATTCATATGGAAATTCAAGGAACCTAGAACGACCAAAACAATTCTTTTTTTTTTTTTAATTGAGTATAATTGACCTTCAACACTATGTTAGTTCCAGGTGCACAGCATAGTGACTCGATATTTCTGTACATTACAAAATGGTCACCACAATTAGTCTAGTTACCACCTGTCACCGTATAACGTTATTACAATAGTATTGACTGTATTCCCCATGCTGTGCATTTCATTCCAGTGATGCATTTATTTCATAATTAGAAGTTTGTACCTCTTAATCTCCCTCACCTATTTCACTCATTCCCCCCACCTCCCTCCCCTCTGGCAACCACCTGTTTGTTCTTTGAATGTATGAGTCTGTTTTGTTATGTTTGTTCATTTGATTTGGTTTTTAGATTCTACATATAAGTGAAATCATATGGTATTTGTCTTTAAAGCTTTAAAACTTTAAAACTCTTAAAAGAAACTATAGGTGTAAATCTTCCTGACCTTCTTGGATGTGAAACCAAAAGCATAGGTGACAGAATTAAAAGTAGATAAACTGAACTTCATCAAAATTAAAAAATTTTTATGCTTTAAAGGACACCATCAGGAGAGAAAACAACCCACAGAATGGGGAGAAAATATTTGCATATTATAATATATGTCGAATAAGGGGCTTATATCCAGAACATATTAAAAACTCTTACAACTCAATAATAAAAAGACAACCCAATTTATTTTGAAGTACAGTTGATTTACAATATTATGTTAGTTTCAGGTGTACAGCATTGTGATTCAATACTTTTACAGATTATAGTCCGTTAAAAGTTGTCACAAGATAATGGCTATAATAATTCCCTGTGCTATACAATATATCCTCGTTGCTTATCTATTTTATATATAGTAGTTTGTATCTCTTAATCCCATACCCTTAATTTGCCCCTCCCCCTTTCCCTCTCCCTTTTGGTAACCATTAGTTTGTTTTCTATATCTGTGAGTCTGTTTCTGTTTTGCATATACGTTGGTTTGCATTATTTTTTAGATTCCACATGTAAATGATATCATACAGTATTTGTTTTTCTCTGTCTGACTTATTTCATTAAGCGTAATGTTCTCTCAGCCCATCCACATTGCTGCAAATGGCAGATTTTCATTCTTTTTTGTTTGTTTTTTGTTTTTGGCTGCATTGGGTCTTTGTTGCTGCACGGGCTTTCTGTACCTGTTGTGAGCGGTTGCTACTCTTTGTTGTGGTGCGTGGGCTTCTAATTTCGGTGGCTTCTCTTATTGCGGAGCATGGGCTCTAGGCACATGGGCTTCAGTAGCTGCGGCGTGTGGGCTCTAGGGCATGCGGGCTTCAGCAGTTGTGGCGTGTGGGCTCAGTAGTTGTGGCTCACGGGCTCTAGAGCACAGGCTCAGTAGTTGCGGCGCACGGGCTTAGTTGCTCCGTGGCATGTCGGATCTTCCTGGACCAGGGATCAAACCTGTGTCCCCTGCATTGGCAGGTGGATTCTTAACCACTGCGCCACCAGGGAAGTCCCTAATTCTTTTTTATGGCTGAGTAACAGTCCACTGTATGTGTGTATCACATCTTCTTTATCATCTATGGATGGGCACTTGGGTTGTTTTCATGTCTTGGCTATTGTAAATAGTGCTGCTGTGAGCATTGGATGCATGTATCTTTTTGGATTAGTATTTTCATTTTTGCCAAATACATAGCCCGGAGTGGAATTGCTGGATCATATGGTAGTTCTATTTTTAGTTTTTTGAGAAACCTCCATATTGTTTTACTTAGTGGCTGGACCAAAAGACAACCCAATTTTAAAATGAGCAAAAGATCTGAATAGGCATTTCTCCAAAGGAGATATATTAATGTCCAGTAAGCAAATGAAAAGATGCTCAACATCACTAACCATCAGGGAAATGCAAATCAAAACCGCAATAAGATACCACTTCACCCCCACTAGGATGGCTGTAATCAAAAAGACGGATAATAACAAATGTTGGTGAGAATGTGGAAAATATTGAAACCCTCGTAAACTGTCGGTAGGAATGTAAAGTGGTGCAGCCACTTTGGAAAACCGTCCAGCAGTTTCTCAAAAGGTTAAATATAGAGTTACCATATGACTGAGCAGTTCCACTCCCAGTTTTATACCCAGGAGGAATGAAAACGGTTGTCCACACAAAAACCTGTACATGAGCGTTCATAGCAGCATTACTCATAATCACCAAAAAGTAGAAACAATCGAAATGTCTAACAGCTGATGAATTGATAAATAAAAGTGGCATATCCATGTAATGGAATACCATTTGGCAATGAAGAAGAATGAACTACTAATACATGCTCCAACATGGATGAACCTTGAAAAACATTATGCTAAGTGAAAGAAGCCAGTCACAAAAGACTACATATTGTATAGTTCCATTTATAGAAAATATCCAGAATAGGCAAATCTGTAGAAACAGAAAGTAGATTAGAGATTGCCAAGGGAGTGGGTAGATTAGGGGACATAGGGAGTGACTGCTGGTGGGTAGGGTGATTTCTTTTCTGGGTGATGAAAATATTCTAAAATCGATTGTCGTGGTGGTTGCACAAATCTGTGACTATACTAAAACCCACTGAATTATACTTTTTTTTTTGAGATTCTTTTTTTCCCCTCTTATTACACTTATTTTTAACACTTTTATTATGGAAATATTAAAACATACACAATAGTAGAGAAAACAGTGTAATAAACTCCCAGTTACCCATCACCTATCATATCAACATTCTGCCATTTTTTAAAATTCTTTTTAATTTTTATTTTATATTGGAGTATAGTTGATTAACAATGTTGTGTTAGTTTCAGGTGTACAACAAAGTGATTCATTTATAAATGTATCTATGAATTACACGTTTTAAGTGGGTGATTGTATAGTATGTGAATTATAGCTCAATAAAGCTGGTTTTTTTTGTTTTTTTTTTTGTTTGTTTTTTTTTGTGGTATGCGGGCCTCCCTCTGCTGCGGCCTCTCCCGTTGCGGAGCACAGGCTCCGGACGCGCAGGCTCAGCGGCCATGGCTCACGGGCCCAGCCGCTCCTCGGCATGTGGGATCCTCCCAAACCGGGGCGCGAACCCTGTTCCCCTGCATCGGCAGGCGGACGCGCAACCACTGCGCCACCAGGGAAGCCCCAATAAAGCTGTTTTTAAAAAGGTAACACAAACTTATATACCTAACTGCTAATAAAAAAAAGAAGGCAGGTGTTTAAAAGTACCTGAGATTTACTATAATCAGGTATGGTAAGACATGCAAACATGGGTATGACATGACTGTCATGAAGGAAGAAGTTCCTACTCACATTTCTTTTTTTGGCTGCATTGGGCCTTCATGGCTGTGTGTGGGCTTCCTCTAGCTGATGCAAGTGGGGGCTACTCTTCGTTGCGGTGCACGTGCTTCTCATTGCAGTGGCTACTCTTGTTGCGGAGCTCGGGCTCTAGAGCGCAGGCTCAGTAGTTGTGGTGCACAGGCTTAGTTGCTCTGCGGCATGTGGGATCCTCCCGGACCGGGGCACGAACCCGTGCCCCCTGCATCGGCAGGTGGACTCTCAACCACTGCGCCACCAGGAAAGCCCCTGGCAGGCGGATTCTTAACCACTGCACCACCAGGGAAGCCCTCTACTCACACTTCTCTGGAAACAGGAGGCAGGGCATGCCATGCAGGGCCACTGAGGGAGCACTGAGGTCAGTCAGGGGGCAGAGGAAGCAAGGGGAAAATGTGGGCAAGAGCCTTTACTGTGGTTTCTCTGGGAAGGCAGGGTGAGCAGGCTTAGGATTGGCTAGTTTGAATAGCCTCAGTGGGCTCTAGCGTAAAGGCTCTGTCTCTAGTTATCTGGTACCTCACCCTGAGATGATTAGGGCAGGGGATAGTGACCCAATGAAGGAGGTGGTTGAGGTATGGGCTCTGGATTGATTAGTGTGCATATGTTCTTATATGCGCTTACAGGCCTCTAGGAATTAGCTAACTCTGGGAGAGGCAATCGGTCCAGTGCCAGCAAGACCCCAGATGTCAAAGCAACAAATACAGGAAATAAAAAGGTGTGATTAATATAAATGGTGTAAACAAACAAAGGGTTACCTATAGGAAAAGGGAAAAAATAAGGTGAAGATGGACTTTTTTATAGATTTGACTTTGGAATTGTATAAATATTTTGTGTAATTATAAAACAAAATTAAATTTCAAAAAGGGAATTCCTAAAGAAGGAAAATAAATGCTCATTCAGTTGGTGACATAATCATTCAGAGAGGAACATTTCCAAGTAATATCTTTTTTTTTTTTTTTTGTGGTATGCGGGCCTCCCTCTGCTGTGGCCTCTCCCGTTGCGGAGCACAGGCTCCGGACGCGCAGGCTCAGCGGCCATGGCTCACGGGCCCAGGCGCTCCGCGGCATGTGGGATCCTCCCAGACCGGGGCGCGAACCCGGTTCCCCTGCATCGGCAGGCGGACGCGCAACCGCTGCGCCACCAGGGAAGCCCCCAAGTAATATCTTAATCAGTCTTCAATAATGATATTGTTGGTAGAGGGATTGATACTGCTGTTTTGAGACTATTGTGTGTATATAGGATAAAGCAAATAAGTAGTTAAGGTGGTGATGCTGAGAACTAGGACTTTGGGTATGAGAGAAAGGAGATACAGATAGAAAATCTATGAGGTTAGCCCCAAACTTTATGTTTTTAATTTTGAATTGGAAGTGTCAGTATGAACTCGTGATGTAATTTATCTTAAGGAAACCGAAACAAAAGTAAAAACTCTGTTTCTAACTCTGCCTACGGAAAGGCTTAGAAACAGTGTAGCAGTGAGCAATCTTAGTGCCCAGATAGTGGTCTCTAAAAATCCATTTCTTAATAAAAAGTAACTGGGGATCTTTGGAGAGTTGACCGATTCCAGGTCTGGGGCAAGTCAGTGTAAGATGAACTTGTCTTGTCATACCAGATGGCAAGGAAGTTATGTAGGTCAACTTGAGTCATGTCAAAAGAACTCAGAAACCAACTTGAAAAGGCTTCTACTGGCCAAAGATGAGATGATTTTGAGCATGATAAGGATAATAACTGCAGTGGATTGAAATACATCAAATATGTTTAAACTCATGAGTTCATAATGATACTAAAGCAAAACTCATCAGTCACCTTTGGAGAATGCTAGAGAATCAACTCATTATTCCGAGTAACCACATAGTTGATGAAGAGTGTCTCTGAGGGGAAATATTCCAGCCAATAGAGACAGAATACCACCATTTTGCAACCTCTAAGGAATTAATGCATCTAAACAATGATCATCAGTGTCTGGTAGCATTCCAAAAAGAGGTAATCAGATATTACATACCTCTTGATAAAAGTCTGAAGTAATTGAACCAAAAAAAATAATAATAATGCCACCTGAATCTGATCAAACCATTAGCACTTACTTTCAATTTACAGGAAATTGGATAGGAGAGGCCGGAGGAGCATGTTAAATTACATCATGGGGATGCAATCAGTAAAACCTGTTATGTGGGAAACTACATCCTTGCTACTTTGAGTCTGGTCCATAGATCAACAGCATAAGCATCAGCTGTGAGCTTTTTAGAAATGGAGACCCTCAGGTCCTATCCCAGACCTACTGAAACAGAATATGCATATTAACAAGTTTCCCAGGTGATTCACATGCAGATTTCAAGTTTGAGTAGCCCTGCTCTATGGAACAAATCATCTAGAGTCTCCAACAAAGAAATTGTAAGAAAAAAAAAAATGAGATGGAGGGGCAACTCAAAGATTAAAAGATATTTGGAGGCATATCAATTATTTGCAGGTAGAGAACTTACTTGTATTCCATTCAAACAAACACATTTTTAAATTATGAAATAATTAAGAGAATATTTTAGATTTACTTCGAAATAATCTGGGTGGTAGAGAGAGGAAAGTAGGTAAGGATGTAGATGAAAATAGAGTTTGCTACGACCTGCTAGTTTTTGAAGCTGGGTAATAGGTACAGGGTTTATTATTTTAATTTTATATTAAGGTTTCTTTCTATAATAGTTTAAAAAGGAGTTGGCTAAAATGGCTATAATCTAAAAGGTAGTAACAGGTATTGGCAAGAGTGTGGAAAAAATTAGAACCCTTGTACATTGCTCATGGGAATGTAAAATAGTGTAGCTGCTTTGGAAAATAGTCTGGCAGTTCTTCAGAAGGTTAAACAGGGAGTCAATATATAATCTAGCAGTTCCACTCCTAGGTGTATACCCAAGAGAAATGAAAACATATGTTCACGCAAAAACTTGCCACATGAATGTTCATGGCAGCATTTTTTATAATAACCAAAAAGTGGAAACAACCCAAATGTCCTTCAAATGATGATATGTTCATTAATATAAAATATAGTGTATCCATATGATGGAGTACTATTCAATAATAAAAAGAAATGAAGTACTGATACATGCTACAACATGGATGAACCTTGAAAACGTTATGCTCAGTGAAAGAAACCAGTCATGAAAGACCACATATTGTATGATTCCATTTATAGAAAATGTCCAGAGTAGGCAAATTTATAGAAACAGAAAATAAATTTGTGGTTAGGGCGAGGTTTGTGGAGACATGAGCATTTTATTGATACATTCCCATGACTGCTGATGGAGTGGGGGAAATTTTGGCAGGGAGGGGTGATGAAAATATTCTAAAATAGATTGTGGCGAGGTTGTACAACTCTGTGAATATACTAAAACCCATGGAATTCTACACTTTAAATGGGTGAATTGTATGACATGTGAATAATATCTCAGTAAAGCTGTTATAAAAAAGGGAAGGAGAGCCTAATACTGATACCCGTGCTCCAGGCTTCACCCAACACTGATCAGAATCATTGGGAGGAAAGTTGTCTAGATGATTCTAATGTGCAACCAGGACTGGGAACCAGTGTACTATAAAGTTAGCCATCAAGGATTGTTAGAAGAGAGAGGCAAGATTATCTATTTGAAATAATAGCCTGGAGGGGAAGCCTCAGGGATGGCATCATAGCTGACCAGTCTGCACAGAAGAGACAAAAATCTACAGTGCGGAGCCTTCTGAATGCACATTATCTATTCCTGTGCTACTAAGTAGAATGGAAATAAGCATGAGAAGTCTTTTCTTTTTTCCAATAAGTCTGTTAGTTCAGAATTGGTCATCTTCAGTGTAACACCCATAGGTGTTAGGGTTATTTGTGCTGCCAGGTGGTCTAGCTTCTTCTAAGTTACTAAGAATGAGCACAGACTTTGTCGATGGGATTTGGGGGTACTAAATCATAATCCAAAAGCAACAGTCTAAACAATTAATTTCCCTAAGTTTCTTTCTTCCAGAGAGTATTCTAGATATTAGTGAGAATCTATAATTTTTTTTTTGCTCTCCCATTGTTACATTGCTCCAGATGAGTAGACATAAAGCCAGCTGTAGTGTTTCCATCTCTCTTCAAAAGCATTTATTAGTCAGGTGACAGCTTCCTCTACTGTTGGACTGGGCAGCAGAGAGGGAATTTGAAGATGTACTGCATAGTGTTTGGCTTTTGAAAAGAAGCTTTGGAGAACTGGCCTTGGATTCTGGTTTCCCTGCCCTCTGCAAGTTATTGATTGCCCTGGACTTTCAGTTTCCTTAATTAATGAATGAAGTTTAGACTAGGTTCTCCTGAAGATTCTAAAATTTTGTGGTTTACTACATCTGTCTTTATAGAGGCTGTAAATACAGGATGGTAGTAAAGAGTTTGTGCTGTGGAGCTTGGTGACCTGGCTCTGCTGTTTCCTGGCTCTGTGACTTTTGATAAGTTGGTTAACCTCTTTGCACATTCGTTCCCCCATCTGTAAAACAGGGATTGAGAATAATATTTACCTCACGATTTTCTTTACTATAAAGTGTTTGGAGCAGTCTAGCCTGTATTTTATTGATATGCTATCAATTTATCCTAGACAGGTCCCTCACTCTAATTTAGGCATGATCAGAACCCTCTCTTACTACCAAATGCAATGTGTCTGTTATCCCAGGTGGTAGATCTTTTTGGAAAGGTATAAAACAACCATACAAAAGTGTTTGGGCAGTATATAAGAAGTTTTAGTTTCATACTAAAAATACTCTCTAGTATTTTAGGAAGCATATTAGATGTTCTAATTCTACTTTTTTCTCCCTGCCCTATATCCTCATATAGGTCAGTACTCCTCGGGTCTCGGGGACTTGACATATCCCACATCTCCCAGCGATTGGAGAGTCTGAGTGCAGCCACCACCTTTGAGCCTCTTGAGCCTGTGAAGGACACAGACATTCAGGTAAGGGCTGCCAGGTACCAGGACTGGTGCAGGTGCAACCCTGAGCATGCAACCCAGGCTGAAGGCCCTGGCCTTTTGTTCACCAGCTGGTTTAGGAATACCACATTTTTTTTGTTAATTCTCTTCTTCCTCAGATATTAAGAGAATGGGAGGCTCAGCTTTGGAGGAACATTGGATTATTTTCAGAGTGCTCTGTAAGGCTGAATTTAGGAAAGCATTTCCGACCTGCACTTTTTAAATTATTGTAATTATGAGCACAGATTTTTCTTCCTTCTTTGGGCTTAATCCAAGGCACGGAGACATTAGTTGTAAGTTTCTCTTGCTTTCTTTGCTCGATCTCAAATAATTTTACTATTCGTCTTCCACATTTCTTTTCTACATCTTGCTTGTATGGCTTGGCAAAGAGCTGGGGAAACAGAGTACTATTTACTGAAACCTACTCATCGATTTCTAGGAAGTATTTGGCTCCATTAGTGGCACCAGGAAATGGTCTAATAGAGCACTCCTGTCTCATTTAACCTAGCATGCCACTGGCACAATTGATTGCTATTTTAATCTAATCAGAAACTGTTTTGTTTTTTGTGTGTGTGTGTGTGTGTGTGTGTGTGTGTGTGTGTTCAGAATTGTTAAGGAAAAGTCTTGTGATCCATTTAGTTGTTTGGTTTTTTTAATATTTGTTTATTCATTTATTCATTCATTCATTCCTTCAGGCTGCACCAGGTCTTAGTTATGGCATGCGGATTCTTTAGTTGTGGCACATGGACTCTTAGTTGCGGCATGCATGTGGGATCTAGTACCCCAACCAGGGATTGAACCCAGGCCCCCTGCATTGGGAGCACAGAGTCTTACCCGCTGGACCACCAGGGGAGTCCCGTGATCCATTTAGTTTTGAAGAATTGGAACACTGACTTGTGTTAGAGTGAAGGGATAGTAGGATACCATTTTTATCATTCATTTACCTTCGAGATGAAAGGATGCAGGTCCTGCAAAGGCAAATCCTAGTACAAATGGATCTGTTATTTATTATTTGGGCTCAATTTGAATTAATACTCTTTATCCCACTACCCTTCCGAGAACTATTTTAATCCATCTACCGTAATGGCCATAATTCTATTGTGTTTATTCCACTTGAGAAACCTAAAACCCTCAACTTTGAGTTGAGAGTTCAGTAACTATAGATATTCATTATTTTCCCTGTTATTGATATGTTCCCAGAGTATGAAAATCCAGTTTTTTTTCAGTTTTATATACTAAATTATATTTGCCTGTCACCTTATAGATGCCTTCTTATTTCCGTGTAATCTTTTTTAAAAAAAATTAATTTATTTTTAGCTGCATTGGGTCTTCATTGCTATGCGTGGGCTTTCTCTAGTTGCCGCGAGCAGGAGCTACTCGTCGTTGCGGTGCACGGGCTTCTCATTGTGGTGGCTTCTCTTGTTGTGGAGCACGGACTCTAGACCCACAGGCTTCAGGAGTTGCAGCACGCAGGCTCGGTAGTTGTGGCTCACGGGCTCTAGAGCGCAGGCTCAGTAGTTGTGGTGCATGGGCTTAGTTGCTCCGTGGCACGTGGGATCTTCCCAGACCAGGGCTGGAACCCGTGTCCCCTGCATTGGCAAGCGGATGGTTCTTAACCACTGTGCCACCAGGGAAGCCCTTTCCATGTAATCTTAAAATGGCATGTATACTTGTCTCTTTTTTTTTTTTTTTTTTTAAGTTTTAGCTGTTGCTCTCCCCACCTTCTATTTTAACTGCTTGATGCCCTAGAAACAAATACTTACTCCCATAACAGGTGAGTGAATGAGATATAGCTAAAATAATTTGAATAATCACCATATATGTGGGGAAGTATTCCTAATAGTGTGGAAAGAAATGGCACTTGCTGAAAGGTTACTTGTTTGAGTTGTTTTTAATGTTTAAAATGCCAAATAAGTTGTTTATTTTAAAAACTGCTTTTTAGATTTTCTTTGGCATATTTGTAATACATATTTAGAATACCCAGCAACATTTAGTGATGCACTTCATGAATTCCAACTGATGTGGTACAACATTTTTTGCTTTGAGATATTAATGACAGGTTTATAAATGTATTGAGTCATAATGATTATTTATTCTAACCTTCTACTTTATGCATGAACACTGTCCTTCAATAGCCCCATTAGGTGGCTTCCTAGTAATGCATGCTTGGTCACATCAAAGAGAGTTTCTTAATTTGGAATGAGCACGGCTAAGAGTTTTGGTCCTGCACCACTGGGAAGTCTTTGAACTTTGAGAGGAAGGATGCCTCCATTTCAAAATTTTACCTCTCAGTTGAGCTTTTCTGGAATAGCTTAAAAAATGGGAAACGGTCACTCCAAGGTAAGTTTTGATTAATTGGGAATTGATCATCTAGACCTGAAGTAAAGATTTAAGACTAACTAGTTTCAAAATAAAATCCTCTATTGACTTCATCTTCTTGCCAGCAAAGGCTTAAAGGAGAAAATTTAACTTCTAAAGGGCTGAGTCTTTGGCCTAATCTGAGATAGCTCTAGTGATTGATAGAGATTGGAGTTTTAAGTTGTATTGTGTGGCTCAGCTGATCTATGCCTAAACTTCCTGTACACATAGTAGTATCATGTCCTTCCCTGACTTCCTGTGTAGTAGTCAGATATAGGAGCCAAGCCAGCTTTCGCCCTTAGCATGGAGTGGTCCTCCTTTTAATTCTTCTCTTAATGTGTTGGTTGTCCAGGAAGAGTTAATTTGGACATTTTCAATTTTTTGTTTTTAAAAAGGCCAGATATACTTTTTGATGGACCTTTTTTTCTCATTTATTTTTACCAGCTTTACTGAAATATAATTCACATACCATAAATCTGATCGATTTTTGTGTATGAGCTTTTGTTTTCCAACCAGTGCAGTTTTTGAGATGAGAATGTACCCTAATCCCACGTACTGAGTATCAGTCGGAGTGAATTTATTATGTCAGCTTATAAATTCATAAAAGGAAATGCTGAAGTATCCTTTGACAGGTGCTGTTCAAGACTTTGTGCCATCCATTGTTTGCATTACTTATAAGCTTGGAAAGGCATTTTCCCATGAATAGGTTGTCCTTTTCTGTTTGGTAAACATTGATTGTATTCCCTTCTTTTTCTAATGGAGCTTGAAATTAATACAGGTTTTTTGTTGTTTGTCATAGACAGTGATGTTGGCATGCATTGATAATGCATTTTTAAAAGACTGCTGTGGCCAGCAAAGGTAACATATTTAAATAAACCCACTAAAATATATGTATGGCTGATGCTAGTGGAATTTTTTTTAATGTTTATTGATTTAATTTTTGGAAATGGTCATAAAGAAGGCCTACACATTTTTGTAATGGAGCTGAAGAGCCATAAGTGTTAAGAGGACATGGTACTAAAACAACCGTACTGCTCTATGCTGAGTGACTTTGTGGTGCTTGCAAGTATGGTTCCTCTCACAGAGATCCACTTGCTCACTTCCGTCTTTGGAAAAAAATATAGAGGGCAGACTGCACATTTTTACTGTGGTCTGAACAGACCTAATGTACCATGGATGATGTGTATTATATAGTAATAAAGTGCACAGTTACACAGTTCAGTTATATTCTGGGCTTTTTCACTAGATTACATGTATTTTTCAAGAAGGCTCTGCAGAAATAGCCTGGGTTGGCCATAAAAAATGGGAGCTGCAGTTTCTCGGCATTAGGCTGTAATATTTCCAAATGGCATTAAACCAAAATATAATAATATTATTGCTGAACTTACTGTATTAGATTCCTATGGCTTCCACAGCAAATTGCCACAAACTTAGTGGCCTAAAACATTAGAAATGCATTCTCTCACAGTCTGGAGCTCAGAACTTTGAAATCAGGGCATTGGCAGCGCCCTCCGAAGGCACGAGAGGAGACTCCATCCTCTTTTAGCTTCTGGTGGCTCCTGACATTCCTTGATCTGTGGCAGCATAAGTCCAGTCTACCTCGATCGTCATAGGTTTTTTGTCAGGTGTGTCAAATCCACTTCTCCCTTCTCTTATAAGGACACCAGCCATTGGATTTAGGGCCCACCCTAACTCTAAGGTGGTCTCATCTTGAGATGCTTACCTTAATTACATTTGCAGAGACCCCATTTCCAAATAAGATCACATTCACTGGTACCAGGAGTTAGGACTTAGACATATCTTTTGGCAGTACCCACTTCAACCCACTATACTTACAGTGCCAGAAAATTTAAACTGTCAATTAACTGTAATAAATGAAACATCTTCAAATCTAACTCTGTTTCATGGAGGAGTTTCAGGATAAGACATCTATTTCTAGTTGTTCCAGGGACTGCAAACCTCAACCAAGTATCTGATCTCATCCTCAGCACTCTCTTTCAGGCCTTTGGAAAGTGAGGCTGACTACCCTTGTCTGATTCCATAGTCTAGTCATAGTCATTCTCTCCAAACAGGTTAATGTTCTATAATGTGTTTAAGAGATTTCTCAAGAGACATTTTCCAACTAGAAACAGTCTGATTTTTTTTTAAGTATTTTTAAGTACTCTAGTTTACAGGGTAAGTATAGGTAGGATTAAACTGGGGGGTGGTGTGTGAGAAAGAGATTTCTACTTCAGCTAACCAGGTTACCAAACTCTTTCATTTTCCTTTTATACTTTAGGCCTTTGCTCACCCCCTTCCTTTATGGAGTAGCACCTCTGAAAATGTCTAAGCCATAATTTCAGTCTGACCCTCTTAAGGCTTTCCTAGATGCCACCTCTTTCATAGTCTCAGATCTCTCTTCCCATGGCCTCCAAATATAGCATGTTGGCTTTACTGCTTAGGAAAAAACAAAATTTTCTGAATGTTCCCCCACAAAGTAAACCTCTTTAGATTATGTTGTTGGAATTGACTTAGCAACCAGTTTAAATCTTGATAAATGAAAATGTAGCCCCTTCTACACACAAAAAAACCCTATATGGAACTAAATGTCTTCATAATATGCTAAATTTCCAGATGGAAATCTGTATGAATAAAGAGAAAAAGAAGTCTTAAAAAGAGGATAAAATAACTATAAGAAAATGGTGCAAAAATAATTGACTTGTTAAAAACTTGTTCTACTTACCACACTATATCTATAATAAAATATTCATTATTTCCTTCTTCTTTCTGTCCTTGGAAATGTAGAGTATACTCAAACCACTGTTAGCTTATCTTTTAAATAATCAGAAGAAGCTAAATGGCTTTGGTAAGCATAAAAATGAATCACTGGTGGTATAATCCCATATCACCTAAATTGTTATTTTCATGGTTTATCTTTTAATTTTATACCTTCAGAATTAAGGTACTGCTGATTAAATGCAGCTGTGTATTACAGCTAAGAGGAAAAGTAGTTGTCTTGAGTGCTAATTTTGTGTTTGTAGTACTGGCAAGTTGTTGGTAGGGAATTGGTTCCAGAAATCCTGTGGCAGTTTGTTGAAAAGAAGTTTAGACTTTCTTAGAATGATTAGTATGCTAATAGCAGTTCTTCAGGATTAGTACTGGCAAAGTATTAATATTGAGGGAAAGGTGCAGTAAGCTTTCCCTAGATCGAATTAGTTGAAGGAGGGTGCATTCTGAATGGGTGAACAATATCTTAATTCTGGAATTATTTTTAAAGAAATGTAGTTGTCATTTTCATCTGTTCCTAGAAACTTAAACTGCTAAGTGTGTGTACCAAGGAGAGGTCTTACCAAAGCTGCTTTAGTAAATTAAGGAAGAGATGAGGTTCATTCATAAGAGTTGCACTATTTGCATACTGATAATTTGTATAGCAATTCTGAGAAATGGTTTAAGTAGGCAAAACATACTTATCTTCCTTATTGTTTCTGCTCTTAATATGCTTGAGCAGTCTTTTCTGCAAATAATAGTGATCTAGCCCAAATTGGATGATTAGAAATTTTGAATTGATGGACTCTGAAGGAATAAAACTTTGCTCTTCAAATGTTTTCACATAACATAAAAATGTAAGAGACTGTTGCATGGAATCTAACAGTGTGAAGGTTTTTAGTTAAGCATTTGATTTATTGACCTCCTTTGTTATATTCCTCTTGCTCCTAAGAGAGTCAGTGGGAAGTTCATGGTAACCTTTCTTATGAATTTTTAGAGGACTTTAATGGATATTTGAATCTTGCCCTTTCCCAGCTTATAACAGCTGCCTATCCTGGACTTGAAACAACCTATAGGTAATGCTCTTGGGTTCACCAGCAAATGAATCCAATTCCCACTGGATCCAAAGCCCGTTAGTTAGAGAGAAACCCTTTTCTAGAACAAATACCAGGTACGTTTTAGGCCAGAATTCAGTTGTAGTGGCTGAGGTGCGTGTGGAAAAGACACACATCACACTGTGTCCTGTGTTCTTGTTCAGGGCAGTAGCTGTGCTAGGCTTCATCTCTTGTGTAAACACTGCGGTGCCCACATCACCCCCACTTAATGAGTATATTTGCTGTTTCTTGTCATTAAACCCTAACCCAGAGTAAATCTCAGAGCTGGTAAAAACTAGTAAACATGTAAAAAGGAAAAAATAGTGTCTTCACAGAGGCAGGTTAATGTGCCATCCTATTTTGTGTTTATAATTAGGTAGTCTAATGCTGACTGCTGTGGTAAGTACTGAAATGATTTAATTTTTCTGCCTGTTTGTGATAAGGGGAAAGGTAGACATTACGGTCTGGTGGCAAAGTATGCAGTTGTATTAAAGTGTCCTCTGAATGGAATTAAAAATGGTAACTTTGGAATAAAAATGGTTGTTAAAGGCATCGTCTGTGGAAAATGTGAAAAACTGCTTTTATGTGAGCCAAGGATATAAGATTTCAGCTTTTTTACTTAACCATTCACACTTACTCCTGAATGCAGGGCTTTCAGAACAAGCAAGTAAATGGATGCTGAATGCATTCTGTGCAGGCAGGAAATGACAGGCATTTTTGTCTTCTCAGAGGTTTCTTATATCCTGTAGTGAGCAGGGGAATATCAATTACCAACTTAAGAAAGAAGTTGGAATGGTTCTGTAAGAGTATTTTGGAAGAAGCCCACGGCTAAAATATTTATCTAACAATTTAATAGAGCACTTCAAGTATTGGCCAGGCCCTGGTGCCTTTGAACTGGAGTTGAGTCATCCCCTCCCTCTTTACCAGCTTCTCTTAACCTGCCGATATCTATTGATGCCCCGGTACTCCGGAGATGGGGAACATATATTGTTATCTTCAGTCTGGTATCTTTAAATTGCTTGGTTTCAGGAATCAGAAATGGGCTAAACTGTTTGATTTAAATGGGGGTTAAAACCTTGTCAAATATTGAATGCACTACTGTAGACCAGTCTGTCATTCTCAGATGGCAGCCCTTGACCCTGTGCGCCACTTTGATCTGCTTGCCACAGCGCCCTGTGATCTCTTATTTCCGTTTCGGAGTGTTCATTCCAAGGCTTTCCAGGCCAGCACCCTGATGCGGCTCCTTCCATTGGTGGTGGTTACAAAGTGTAGCTCCCTAGTTATAAAACTTTGGGGCCCAGGTTCTTCTTGTCTCCACTAAAAATCCACATTCTGTGAAGGAACTGAGAGAGGGGCTCAGACAGGAGATACTCTTGGTTTTGCTTTTTTCTGTTTGTTGTTTGGCAGGGACCAGGAGAAGAAGCTGGGAGGTAGGATGGGCAACATCCTCTACCGACAAGACCAGTACTATAATTTCTTTTGCTGCAGAGCTCCCAGAACCAGTGTGTATTGCTTCCTTTTTGAGCATTTTCCTGTCTCGCAAATGGTTGGCTTCCATCTTGTACTTAAGATATGGAGCGGTTGAGTGAGTCCCATGCTCAGGGTGAAGGCAGCTCCTGGTCTGCAACACTAACGATGAGCAGCGGTGCACGTGCTGCTTCAGTTATCCTGGAGGGCAGAAGGGCTGGTCCTCGCTTCTCACCATGGAGTGGCTGTGAGGCCGAGATGCCATCAGCAAAATTCCGCCTGTGCTTTTCAGAAAACCACAGCACTTGAAGCACTGCAGCAGAATCTGCTGAGCAGGGCTGGGCATGACACAGCTTCCAAGAAACTGTACAAAAAGAACCTTTGTCTTATAAAACACATTTACAACTAGAACCACGCTATTCGTTTAGTTCATAACACAAACGGGAGGATTAGGTCAGCAGAACGTAAGTGGGAGTGTGGATTCACTGGCTGATTTTTATTACTACCTGATTTGATTTATTTCTTTGAATGACACTAGCACAAGGATGTGGGGCAGAGTTTTCTCCGTTCCTCCTTTATCTATTTTTTTAAAATTGTCTAATTAAAAAAGCTGTTACTATCTTAGGGACAGGTAGACACAGCCATGGAAGGTTATAATATGCTTGATTTGCTCAAGGTACCATAATATACTTGTATGATATTATCTGGGAGTGCTTTCTCATTTCTTACTCAGTTCTCTGTTAACCACAGTGCATATGAGTCTGTCTCAGCAGAAGCAGTCTCTAAATGAGCAGGGCCTGGTGAATCCTTGAAGGTTTAAGGCATTCACAGTAGCACTTGGCTCTGTGATGAGGCCCCACACTGCCCCACATGTCTTCATGTTGAAGGAATATGGTGATGGGTGTTGTATTCAGAAGGTGCTTACATATTCCTTGCTTCTCAAGTTTCTTTTTTCCCAGTTTGTCTCAGACTGAGAGATACTTTTATAAAATACAGCAAATATGAATTACTAGAAAAAAATGAAATAAAAGACATGGAGAATATAAGCCTTAGGTTTTGTTTTTTGTTTGTTTGTTTGTTTTTGGCCATGCCATGAGGCTTGTGGGATCTTAGTTCCCCAACCAGGGATTGATCCTGGGCCCCAGCAGTGAAAGCATGGATCCTAACGACTGCCAGGGCCAGAGAATTCCTGTAAGCCTTAGTTCTTTAAATTAAATTCAATGGACATAAAATTACTCTATCAGATTGCTATAAAAGTTTCTAAATGCTGATTCTCAGGTTTTGTACTTACCTGCTGCAGACTGGGAACAAACTACTTGTGGACGGGTGCTTTTTCAGCTGTACTTTGGGTAGTACTAGTTTGCGTAGCTGTGTTTTCTTCCTTTCTCCTTCCCCCCCCTTCCTCCCTCCCCTCCTCCCCCCAACTTTCCCTCCTCATCTCTCTCCCCTTCTTTTCCTGTCTCCCTTCCTTTCTTTTGTTTAGTTTACTTGTTGGTACAAGTGAAACATGGCGGCAAAGACAATTTTGAATTCCGGTTTTCTGTTTTACCCCCGCTAAAATAGGGAAGGCAAAGCTAAGGTTTACTGAACATTTATTGTGTCCAGACACTGTACTGAGCACTTTCTGAGTATCCTCATTCAGTCCTTCCAGTAACCCTCTGAGGCAGTTACTGTTGTTAACTCCATTTCACCAAGGAGGAGCCTAAGGCCTAAAAGGCTATTATGCCAGACTTGAAGTCCCTTCTGTGGGTTTGAGTTCAGCACTGTGCCCTTATTCCCCTAGGTTTTAAATTTCATTGTAGACTAATTTTCAGGTTACATTTGAAGGAGAAAGATGGTAGAAATAGGAAATAGAAGTATAATTGATCACTCATTTAGAGCAAAATAAAGAGTATAAAGCCCACAGAGAATGGATGTGGTGGGCATCGCTCTTATTTATATAAGCTTAGTAGTAAAATAATGTTGATTGAGGGAGAAGCTGGAATGTGCTTTCTAAACTTTAATACAAACACTGCTGGTTTGGGGGGAAGATGAGTTATGCAGGAAGGCCAAATGTGCTTCCTCCGTTTATCTCCAGGTGCTGGTTTTTTTGCCATAGTTTTCTGCTTGCTGAGCTGTCAGTTTAATTTACTGTCTAAAGCCCAGCCTATTATTTCTCAGTTTTGCTGCCCTACAGGTACACTGTAAAGGATTTCTGTGAAATCCTGGAGCAGCTTTTAGTTTTGAAATGCCAAGGCTTTGTGCTTATAAAAATAGGTTGGGTTCAGCTTCTTGCTTGATCATCTTTGTTTTGTTTTGCTTCTGAAGCTGAGCTGGAGTTAGAAGGATGATGCTAGAAGCAATTTAAAGGGCACATCAAATTTTTACTGTAATCCTGAACTATTGATTGTTGACTTATTTGTAGGTTTAATGCAGATCCATTTCCTTACTTAGCGTCTGACTGGCCATTAAGCTCTGGCAGTGTGCCGGAATGTTGAAATCTTGCATCTTATAATATGATTTGGCTGCCTATGGGTATTATGTGTGTTTGGCTTTTAAAGACACAGGCAGAGCCCTCAACTTGGTGTGTGCTCCAGAATACAGGAAAGAATTTCTGCACAGCAAAATTACTCACTTCTAGGAGACAGCACAAAAGTGAGGAGTTGACATTCAGCAGAACATTAATACCTGAAGTCATGCAAATTGGTACTCTTTGGACTAACTGGCTCTTAGAAATAAATGCAGACTAACATAACAGAATCTTGAAGAGAAGACCAGCAGGGAACTAACTGGGCAGGGGTGGTGGTGTACAAAGAGTAGGTCCCAGCTAAGCAAGCACTCCCATGTAAGTGGTCCTCAGCGTGTGCCTGGTGCCACTCTCCCAGTGTGAAGTTGAAATTAGAATCTAGCTGAGGTGCAGGTACAGTGTCCTGCTTATGGAGGGAGCTGGGCTCAGAGTGATTAGAAGGGAAGCAATCATTGCCTGTGAAAGACTTTTACCCTCCTTTTCACAACCTGGATGCCTCTTGACTGGAATTGAGGGTGAGTGAGGGCTGAGGGAGTTAGATGACAAGAAAACATTAAATTTGGGATTTTAAGGGTGTGAATGAGAACTAAATGGCGTTAGAAGGGAAAATTCACTTTTCCCTCTAATTACAAAAGCAATGTCCTTAGTTCACAGAACTTGGAAAATGGCTCCATAGTGTACTTTCTTGACTGCCACCATTTTGGGAGTGTTGAATTGTTTGGACCAGGTACTTGAAGCTGTAGAACATCTTTGAAGTGACAAGGAAAATTGATTTATTTTAACAGGGCAGTGAAGAATTAGTCCATGAAGTATGTGTTAGAGATAGACTATAAGAATGGCCCTCATAGTTCAGAATTGGGCAATTCCTATAAAGTAATATACAGTCTTTTCCTTTATTCTGTAATGGAAAAAACTTCCTAATGTGTGAAAAGGGATCTGGGATGTGCAGATTTCATGAGAAGCCATTATGTCATTTCACTCTCCTCCTCAAACTGTTGGGAAAGGACTTCCCTGGTAGTGCAGTGGTTAAGAATCCGCCTGCCAATGCAGGGAACACGGGTTTAATCCCTGGTCCGGGAAGATCCCACATGCCACAGAGCAACTAAGCCCGTGTGCCACAACTACTGAGCCTGCGCTCTAGACCCCGCGAGCCACAACTACTGAGCCCACACGCCTCAGCTACCGAAGCCGACGCGCCTAGAGCCCATGCTCTGCGACAAGAAAAGCTACCGCAATGAGAAGCCCTCGCACCACAATGAAAAGTAGTCCCCGCTCACCACAACTGGAGAAAGCATGTGCGCAGCAACAAAGACCCAGGGCAGTCAAAAAAAAAATAAGTTAAATAAATAAAATAAAATTTTAAAAAATTATAAAAAAAACTGTTGGGAAAAATAGTTATTGAGAAGTTCTATGACTTTTTCCTAATTTAGAATTTTATGTGAACTTTGAGGGACACACCATAATAATCTTTCCATTCGTATGATACTTTGCAGTGGGCTTTGTCCATCACCATCTTGTTCCTTACTGCAGTGTTTGAGGTGAGGTGAATGGGTGTTAGCATCGTCTTTATTTAGAAGCAGAAGAAACCGAGATCAAGATAGATTAGTTATTATCAAAGGTGGAACTTGAACCCAGATGCTTCTTAATACCTTGCCCTGTGTCCTTATTATCATGCCTTGCTGAGGAAGGCATCAAGGGGTGGACTGGTTGGATAAATTCCTCCTCCTCCTCCTCATCATCATCACCATCATCACCATCATCACCACCACCACAAAGATGCTAAGCTAGTTCTTTTGCCACTGGTCAAATTTCTTGATGTTTTGGTTCTGTCTTTCCCCTTAGACCTTTTATTACTTGTTTTCTTTGAAGTGACATTTCCATTTATTCCTTTCCATGTGAAAGATTTGCTGGTTAACTGAATCAGTTGTACGTATGAAGATGCTACTTAGAAGGGTAATACTATAGACTGAATGGGGACAAACCTCACTTTTTCCATCTGAGATATACTTTGGAACAAAAAGTGATACTGAACAAAAGTGTTGCTACTGCTGATATATTTTACAGATGCCCTTTATGTGAAGGGGCCCAGGGTTTCTTGAGATTTGTCACAGTAGAGCCTATCAGCCTTGTTTGTGCTGAGTAGGTCACTGGTGCCAAGCAAATGCAAAGTGGCAAACCAGAACAAATATCATATTTGAAACTTTAGGTGGACTAGGCTGTCAGGGTTCAGAGCAGGTTAGGGGGGAGATTTTTTGGTTTTGTTTTTGCCTGTTTTTTGCTTTCTGTTTCACCCTCCCTGATTCCTTCCTTCCTTTGGACTATCCTCCCTTCTTTCATTCTTTTCGTCTGTTCTTTTTGTCTTTTCTCCTTTTTCCCTTTCATTCTTGCTTTCCTTCTGTCATCCCTCTTTCTTTCCCCCCGCCCGTCACCCCCAGCCTTTTAGACTGGCTGGCATCCAGAGCAGCCATTGCTAATGGGAGTGTACCTCCTTTTTTGCAATCAAGTGGCAGCTGTGAAATCATGGCTGTTAGAATGGCTTCTGCAGCCTGGCAGCGTGCAGCCACCAGCGCTGTCTTGCTCTGTAGAGTGAGTCTAGGTGTGGGGTTGGGCTGGGCCTGGTGGAGAGGCTGGATCTACAGGAGCCTGGCCTTGCTGGCTGCCAGAGGTGGGCCTCTTCCTCACATGCTCTTGTTACTTGTGTTTTCTGCTTTTGCAAACCCCAAAGAGGTGGAATTTAGTTTATCCATCTGGCTAACCTGCTCATGCTTTGCTCTTTTAATGGGTATCCTGAAGTGCATTTCCTTATTTTTGGCCCTTGCCTAAAGCCTCTGCTAATATTCTACTTTTTTGGTGCCTGACTCAGCTTGATATTGAGGGTGTATAAGACTTTTATGTTATAGTACATAGCTGTTTTGGGTGAGGCTGTTTCAACTTATTTGTTTTTTGAGGATTGATCATACATTAAAGCCAAATCTTAAGTAGAGAAGATGATGGGGAAGAAAATGACCAAGGAAAAGGGCACATTTGATTTTGTTTTTCATGTTTTAGGAATGAAGTTATAAATTAATCTAGCTCTCAACTTCATATATGTTCTTCACCGTTTGTTAACTATTCATCCTACTAGCTCATATTTTGGGGAAAGGGGGAGTGTTATGGAATAGGGTTTGTTTTGGAGCAGCAAACATTGCAGAGCCCTTCAGGCCTCCAGGTTTTTCTTAGGGGGTTAGGAGGGGAAAGGAGGTACAAATCTCACCTTTGTCTTTGTATTAACTTTCTACTTCAGGTTGGTTTTAATTTCCTTCTCCATTCCTCTCATGCCCTGAATGCATTTGACAACAGGAAAAAAGCTCTTTATCAGTGATTCTAAAGTGTGGTGCACAGATCAGCAGCATCGATATCACCTGGGAGCTTGTTAGAAATGCAAATTCTCAGGCCCTACCCCAAAGCTACGGAATCCAAATCTCTGGAGGTGGGGCCCAGAATGTGTGTTTGAACAAGCCCTCCAGCATGAGGTCCACTGGGTTAAGTTATTACAGAAGTCTAGTTAGTGTAGTAAGTAAACCCTTTTCTAGCCATCTCTGCCAACTTTTATACTTAGTCCACCTGTGGACCAACCCTGAACTTTCAGCCTGCAAAGCAGTGTATTTATCTTCTAAGTGTTTGAGTCCATAAAGAATTTGTAACCACTCATGAAGGACACAGTGGTCAATAAAATATGTTAAAAACATGTATATTAAAAACCTATGACTTATAATTGGTCATTGATTATTTTTTTACCATGGAGGTATTGACTCTGATACCGAGGCTGCAGCTTAAAATACACTGCCTAAAAAGCAGTCAGAGCCCAGTGGGGAATGAAGAAGAGAGGGGGACGGAGGAAAGGGAAGTGGAGGGATTAATAATCCCATCTTAGTTAATCATCACTTTCCTCTCTGATCACTGTGAGCAGATGTGCTACTGCTTCTGCAAATGTTAATAATTCATGGATGGACTGTGCCAAAAGAAGGCCTTAAATCTGGTCTCTCAGCAGATTAAATACACCGTCTGCCATCATTAGGAGCCAGGAGAGATGAAAGATGGACTTGTTGTTTTTATTCATTAACCTGATTTTCTCTGCCTTTCTCCTCAGCTCCTCTCATCCTCATTTTGTTTACCTTTTCATTTGCTTCTCTCTGTAACCCCCTCCTGCATTGAGTGAGCGCTAAAGATCTTGGGTCTACTGTTAATGACATTAGATTTTACTTTTCCTTACCTGCTAGTAACAACAGATGCCATGAGAGAAAGCAGAGAGGCAGAATAAGTATTTCCTTGGAAATGTCTAAATCAGTCTGAATATTTTAAAAATGTATTAAAATGTGCAGCCTATGTGTCTTAGAAATCATTTGAAATGGCTTCTCTTTGCTTTGAAGAGTAATCCTGTTGTATAGGCAGTTGAAGATATACATAGTGTTCTTCATATAGGTGTGGTAGCATTTTCCCATTTTACAGATGAGGAAACTGAGGCATGGTGTGAATAACTTGTGTAGGGTTACCTAGAACCCAGTTCTTTTGACTCCCAACATCAGCATGCTTTCCACTGGGTTTAATAACCTCTTGCCTTTAGAAATCATATGTAGGTAGCTTTACATGGTTTTTCACCCATAAGGCTTAAATAGAACTTAATTAGATTAAGTGTGACTAATATATAGGTAGCTTCACAGGAACACTTCAGGTTAAATTCTAAATGTGAGTTTGCCCAGAAGCACCACAGTTGGAGAAGGCTGACGACAAGCTGCAGTTCTGTAGACATTTCTCGAGCATGTGAATAATAACCTTCAACAACTTATAGGTTAATCAATAAATATATTTGAGCACTTAACCCTGTGCATGATGCTTTGTTAAGCCCCATAAGTGGATATAACATAGTCCCCATCTTTATTAGATCTTCAGTGTTTTAGGTCTACCGAAGGGGATTCAGCTACTTGAAATGTCCCCGTATTGACTTAAGGATGTGAGATGGCAAAATAGTAGAACTGGAAATGTTTTAATCACCTCAGTAGTTTGCTGGAGGACTTAGTATGTAAGAAGCATGGTAGTAAAACTGGACCATTGTTTTTTAAATGATTTTCACCTGTGTCACTGCTGGAAGGATGGTGGAGAGAATGGTGTGGGAAGAGCAGATTTTAAAATCAGCCTAGTTTTCAAAAAATTGTTTTAGAATTGCAGATCCTCGTGTTCCTGTTGTAGAGATGTGGAGGGTGCAGTACTGAGATGGAAACCTGAGCCGAGGTTCTTACAGGGAAGCATAAGCTCCTGCGGCCTAGACCAGGCCACCTGTCCAACTTGCCTTGGTTGTCTGTCCTGACCTAAAAGTGGTGGGTGATGAAAGGCAGGGCCTCCTCTCACTTCTCCCACGCCATCATGTAGGACCAACATCCCATGGGACATCAGTCACCATGTTTTCTGTTGCAAATTCATTTTGTTGTTATTTTGCATATAATTTTTAACTCTCTTTTTTTTCTTATAAAATTTTTCTTAGAAAAATTTCAGGAACTTATATTTTATATGTCAGTGAATTTGAAATTCTCACCAGATAATGAAATATATACAGGTTTTCCCTTGTTTAAATTACGTTGAGGATTGAGTAATTTTAGTAATCTTTTTCTATTGAGGAGTCTTTTTTTTTTTTTAAATCAATTTCTGGCCTCATCAGTGTTTTCTAGTTAATAACAGAAATAGTAAATAATATGCAGCAAAAAAATTGCATGAAAATTGAGGTTTTAGTGTCTTTTTTCTAAAAGAATAGTAATAATATGATAGACCTTGCTTTAGGAAGCAAATCCAAACTCTGAATATCTGCATTTATTAAAGAAATCATGGGGCAATATTTAGCTTTAGTATTCCTTCAAATAACAGCTTCCCTACTGAATTTAAAATAGAAGTTGTTTAAAAGAGTTCTATTTACAATCAACCTGGTAAGAAATACATCTGTTGTGTAAAGTACATTGGTAACAAAACTAGCAAGCCAGAAGCTGTTTTTTTCTATCCACCATCATCCTCCATGTAAGAACTTCAGATTCCATGAAATAGAGTCCATCAAGCACACACCCGGCCAGGTTTTGTTGGTACAGTGTCCCATAGTGCTGTGCAGAGAACTCAGGCCCTGAACCCAGGACCTAGACCTGTGAGAATCTGAGTTTCTCTGTGCCTTATTTTCTTAATCTATGCCACAATTCTTAATCTATGCCACAAGGGAAATGAGTCACCCCTGAAATTTTATGGCTACAATGAAAATGAGTCTGTATTTACTGTATTATTTCATTTATTATTATTGAGGTAGAAGTTCTTCACATAGTCTACAAGTTCTTGCCAAAATCTCTTGTTCCCTTTATCTAAATACTAAGGCTTGATTAGATGCTGTGAGAGAGAGAGAGAGAGAGAGAGAGAGAGAGAGAGAGAGAGAGAGTGT
>NC_041230.1:27797487-27815426 GCF_002837175.3 Physeter macrocephalus | reverse complement strand
GGTGGGGGGGGTGTGTGTGTGTGTGTGTGTGTGTGTGTGTGAGAGAGAGAGAGAGAGAGACAGACAGACAGACAAACAGAGACAGAGACCCAGACCCAGAACTACACTGACAGAGAGCTCTCATTCTGAATTTCTGAAATTTGGGACTGCAGTGAATTGCCCTGGAGGAATATTTGAGGAGAGCTGCTTCCTCCTCCCATTTTAGCCCATTCCCATTAGTAACTGCACTTACTGAGGAACTACTTCCCCAAAACATGTTTAAAGTGGAAATCTTACTTCTGAAATTACCTTCACCTACCTGCCTTAAAGTTTCTGGCCCACTTCTAAACCGTGTTCCCACCCCTTTTGGCTTATAGGCTTACCAAAGCAGAACCCTGTTCTGGGCAGCAGGAACTCATCAGCTTCTCAGGCAGAGAGCTTTCTTTTCCCTGTTGTTTCTTGACCCCTGAGCAGACAAGTCTGCATATGAGCAACAGAGAGTGGACCTTAAATTTGTTTTACTGCTAAAAAAGATGTGCAGACATCCTCTGACTCTTTAGTGACTGGATAAATCTAGTGGTCCTCACTTAATACTCAAGGCGAAATGTCATTGATAAAATTAGCAGGTTGCTTTTTCATTCTCAGCTGATTTGTCAGGACAGATCAGCTGTGAATGCCACACCACTGACTTTGGCTAGGACCATCTCATTTTCCCAGAACCTCCTTGGCTCTAGATGCAACTGAGAAGGAAGCCGACTTTGGGAATTGAATACTGTTGGTAATATTGCTTAGTCACAAAGAAGAATTTGGTGCCTCTGCACATTGGCCAAGAACCACCTCAGCATCTCCCTTAGTACCTAAGGCTGCAATTATCTCAAGGAACTGAAGAGATTTGAAAGAACAAACAATAAGCGAAAGTAATATTTCGCTCCCCTTTAAGTAGATGCTTCCATCTCCCTGGGTGGGGCCTAGTGAACACTAATGAAAATCAATGGTTTTGTTGCATGCCCATTAAGGACAGCACTATGGTAGGCACTGATGACAATTAGAATAAACATAAATTCTGGATACTGCCCCCTAGAAGCTCATTGTTTTCTACCTGGAGAGCCCAGACTAACATTCCTATAATAGGGTCAAACTGTCCAAGACAGTGTAAAGTGACTGGCAAAACTGAATGGGAATGACATGAGACTCTACATGCCATACGGAGTTCAGAGGAGAGGAAGGGGGTAATGACGAATGACTTCAAGGGTGATTGGGGAAGATCCCCTGGAATAGTCAGGATCCCAATAGGCCTTGAAAGATTAAATGGGCTTAGCTTGCAGGAAGTGAAAGAAGATATGAGAGTAATAACCTGAACAAGGTCAGCAAGGTGAGAATAGAAGTTATGTGCTAAGAAATAAAGTCTGTCAGTGAGGGGGGGATCAAATGTGAAAGGAGTGACTGCCAAGCAGTGAAGTGTAGGCAGTACATGCTGTTAAAAGTTTTGGAGTAGGTAAATGTCAACACGGAAGGAGGGAGGGTGTGGAAACACTTATGGAAGTTAGCGTGGCCAGTGGAAGGATACCTGCTGTGGTGTTGTTCAGAGGCAATTGCAGTAATCCAGGCACAGTGATGATGGCCAGGACCAGGTTGGTGGCCGAGAAAACGGAGAGGAAAAGATGTGTGAGAGACATTTGGAATAAAACATCTGCCGCACTTGGTGCCTGATGGGCTTAAGAAGGATGTTCAGAAATAACTCGAGGTTTGTGGCAAGAGAAGGATTGGTACTATTGGTCGAAGCTGAGGAATTAGGAGGGTTAACTAGATTGAGAGTTGAGATTTTGTTTCAATTTTTGATGTTCTGGCAAGACATCACCATGGAAATGCCCCTGAAACACTTTAAAGGTAGGATAAGAAACACTGCTCAGAAAATAGCTCCAGACAGAATTTTCCAGAGCCACTGGTCTAGAGATAAGAGTTGTGGCAGTGCAAATGACTGTACAGGACAGGAAGCATAAAGCATGGGGCAGGGGACCAAGGTGTCAGCAAGGAGAGAGGAGCCGGGAGGAGGTTGGTGATGGAGGCTGGGAAGGGAGCTGGGAGCCGGCTGTGCCTCAGAAGACTAGCAAGTAGGGTACAGTGACTGCCCGACCTCATGTGGCCTCTCATTTTTAACTCTTAAAAGCACTTACCCACCAGTGATATTACCTGATCTTCCCAGCAGCCCAGTGAGCCTGGCAGAAGGCAGAACACAGCTAACCAGCGTTCTGTAAAAGTTTGATTTCTGGGTAGAGCCCTGCATATTGTTAATGTACTTTAGAGCTTTACAGTTGTGCACTTGAACTTCACCTAGTGATTTTTTATTTATTTTATTTTATTTTAGTTAGTTAGTTAGTTTTGGCCGCACCACGCAGCATGTGGGATCTTAAGTTTCCCGACCAGGGATTGACCCCATGCTCCCTGCAGTCGAAACATGCATTCTTAACCATTGGACCGCCAGGGAAGTCCCCACCTAGTGATTATTATAATTCTACTTGAACCATAGAATTTCAGTGGCTTCCTTTTTCTATTCTATAATCTTATTTGTTAATGGTAACAGGTTTGTTTTTTTTTTTAAAGGAGTATTAATGCCACCCCTTAAAAAATGTCTCCTCATCTTTGGTGTGTTTCAAGCATGGGCCTAAGGAAATTGGAACTGTTTTCCCCGCCTCCTTTTTTTTTTTTTTTTTTTTTTTTTTCCTTCTTAGATGTTTCAAGCTAGTTAACTACATGAGGGAGAAAGTCTGAGAGTCTTTGGAACCTGGATATCTTAAGTTGGAGGAAGTATTCCTACTATTTTCGGAAAATTTTTTCTTTCTTTCTTGGTCCTATACCTGTACTTTGCTAAGAAGTTCTTTAATGGACTAATTGGGAGAATCTGTAGAGAGATGGAAATAAAAACAACAAACTTGAAACTTCTATTAAAGATTCTCATTACAGTGAATTCTAAGGAACTATCTAAAGGCATACTTTGTTGGAATTTTATATGGAATACTGTTTAAAAATTCAAGCCCTCACCTGAAATTTGGAGATCTTTCAAATACACAAAGACCTAATACACTTTGGTCATTGTGGTAGTAAGATCCATCTGTCTTTACACTTGGGTGTCTACATTTTTTACATAGAGTGTGTGTGTATCTGATGTACAAATTAGCTGCCGTTGTAGTTCAGAATGGTGCAGTGTACAGAGGATTTTGAAAAGATCGTATCAATCCCCTTTGGTAGAAAGAATCAGACATCATCTTTGCATTTGTATAAGCAGGCGCATTTATGTCCCTTATATTAATAAGTGCTAAGTCCACTACTTGTCTGTCCTTTTCTCTTTGTTTTAGTTTTTGGTGCTTAGGGCTATATAAAGCCAAAATACAGAACTAAACAATGGACTACCAAATAGGCATTTAGGAATGGATTAATTCATCTAGTGATAAATCAGTTGGAAAAGTACCTCCTTTGTAAGGTGGCTTCTGTCCAGCGTTTTAATGACCTCCACATACTTATTCGGGCTTGGAGTCTGAGGCAGGTTAGTTAACACTTCTCAGTAGTCTCTGCTCCGAGGTCCTTTGCAGTCAGAATATTCTGCAGCTCATCTGGTCTCCTTGGGATATTCATAGATTGGGGAAGACTGAGGCTGAGCTGGTTTATGGTTTATTCTAGCATAAAGATATATCCTCTGAATGTATTTCTTTGGCCTTAGTGGCATGGAAAAATGTGGCTCCATGACGTGGGTTTTTTAAGTAATTGAAGGGGGTTTTCTCAGTCCGGTGTAGTGAACTTCAGATGTCTCCCTCAGGAATAGGTCTTAACCGTCAGTGAAGTGGTTTGACTGTAAGCACACTGGGGTCTTTGAGTTCTTTTTTTTCTTGCCCCTTCCATCCCCAGGCAGAGACTCCTATTGCTGCATATCCGCTGTGTTCCAATGCTGTATTTATTTGATCAGAAACAAAAGAGTTTGCTTCTTGCACTGGTTCAGACAGAGGTCCCCCAGGATTGTCTTTTGTTCAGTAATTGGAGCATAAGCTGAGCCTGGTTAATTTCAAAGCTACCCCCAACACGATCCCTCTCTCCCTCCTTGTGCGGTTTTGAGCTGCTAGTGCTATCTTGTATTGGGTCTGGAACAAAAAAGCTTGAGTTGTTGAATGTTAGCTACAACTACTGTGACATCTGCTGTGGCACCAAATAGCACTGTTGGTGCAGTTAATTTTAAGTTAGGAGAAGAAACAAAACTAGAAAGCTCTTCAGCTCTTGTTAACACATGCACCTCCAAATTATGCATTTGGTGCTATCACAATGAATAAAACAAAGGAAATCATGGGTTGATTTTTATGTTAGTAACATAAGTTCTTTCATTGTTATTCACTGTTCAGACACCGGTGTGTTCTTATGTTCATTCTTTTTCCCTTTAGTTTTATTTTTTTCAGTGCAGAAACGTCTGAAACATCTCAACTATGAACATTTAATTGGCAAAAGTTCTGATGTAACAAATACAAGTTGATAATATTAGTTATTTATCTTTTAAAGCAGCAAAGTCTGTAACCTGGTTCTGCTTCTTTAAATACCAGAATGATTATTATAGATGAATAAGAACCTTAAGTAGCCAAATTCTAGATACTAAGTAGCCAAGTTAATATTTGTATAAAAATGTGTTGTGAAATTGGCAAATCATGTGTCCTTCAGGTTCCGCAGTATAGGTATTGGTTTTGCAGCCAACACATTGCATCGTAGGGTTTGTGGGTTTTGTTTTTGAAGATGGAAGGGTCTTTTTCTCGATTTTTCTTTTGCAATCTGCACCATAATGACCGTCCACTACCTTACTGGCCTGACTTTAATCATCTGGTGCCTGGTTCTCAGTGCGGTTTCATCTCTGCTTTTGCACAAGCTTTCCTGTAATTGCGCAGTTGTTTGCTGCATTGAATTTCTTTTAGTGACAATAAAAAACACGTTAGTATTTTGATGTAGTCTTTAATTTTCAGGTTATACATTAAAACACGGAGGAAAAAAAATCCCTTTCTGAGGAACATTTTAAAAACCATTACGTTAGTATGGGAATATTCATTATTTACACATCATATATTTTTCCCTAAATGTTATACAGAGAAGTGACAGTTGAGCTGAGCATATGTTAATAAATGGTCTGCATTTTCCTGTGTCACTGACAGCTTCATTGGCTGTATATTCCTGAAATGCAAATAACCTCGGTTCTGTTCAAAGCTGTAATTAATCTGAATAGTTATTTAAACAGTATCGAAATATTTTAACTACTGAGAGGCCAAACATATAAGATGGTGAATTTACTGTTCTGTTTGAAGGACAGTGCACTTGATGAGGGTACAGTGATCTGAGATGCTTGTGGATGTTGGATCTACAAATTCTGTAGGCTAAAATGGCAGAATCTGCCTGCTGCTGTATAAAATCTTTTAACCACCATTTATTTTAGCATCATGGCATGTGCAAATTCCTGCTGCTCAGTTAAGGGACCAGCTTCACAACTGGTGTTAAAATCTGTGACCACAGAACTGCATCACAATGCAGCAAATGCATTTTCCACATTAACCAAACATGACAGCTGAAGCGATTATTAACCATGCAAGATGTCGGAAGTCATCAAAAATTCACATCAGAGTAATTGCAGTGGCTTGGGTCAAAAAAAAAAAAAAGTATCATAGCATTCCTTGCCTACATGTTGTCTCTCCCCCTCTTAAATCTTAACTTGGTACAGTCCGTTAACAATAAAATACCCTTCTGTAACCTATAAACTGTTACTCCCATCAGTTTGTGCTTTCAAACTGATGGCTGACTTCTCTGAATTTGTGTGGAGCAGCACAAATAATGATGCTGCGCCCAGGGGCTGTGTGCACCCTTTTTAAGGGGGGATCCTGCAATCTCATTGTCTAATTAGACTCTTTAGTGCTTCAGTCATATCAGCATTTGCAGGGTGTGCTCTTTTCCTTTTTCTTCTTTCTCTCTCTTCTCTCTCTCTTTCCTCTCTCTCCTCTCCCCTCCTCCCCCCTCTCAATTCTGGCTGTTCAAAGTGGGAAAAACTTGAGCACTGGTTCCAACAGAGCTCATCGCACACAGAAGGTATGGAAGAGCTGCGTGACCAACAGCGTCGACCGGTCTGTAACTCCTTAAATTTGAGAGCTGCAGGTAGGATTGCCTATGTTTCGTAAAGAAATTAAGATTATTGCACCCTAGTAAATACATTGATAGCATGTAGTTGCAGTACCTCTGAAAGACAAAAGTCTCGGTTTGCTTAAAATTTTGAGATGAATTCAGAAGCATTTAACTCATTCAATAGAAAAAGTACTTTGATTCGTCTGAGAATTATTCAGATTTGTGCCCTGTCATTCTACATTTTTCTTAAAAAAAAAATCTGTTGGGTGGGGCAGAGAAGCATTTGCTTAAAGATTTAAATAGTTGGTTATTTAGGATTTTTTCAGGCTTCATCTTTAAGTAGTAAGTAGTGTGGTCTTTCTTTAGGATTTTTTTGAAAAGATGCATACGAAGTGCAGAATTCTTACAAGAGGTAAAATATTAAAATAGAATTTTTCTTTGCTAAAATCAGATCCTTCTTTGGGATTGTAGGTGAGTGTGTGTATGTGCGTAGAATGCTTTCCCAAGGAATTCAGTCATTTATATTTTGTTGTAGGGAAAAAGTACTATTTGATATATCTGGAATTATCTCACAAGAAATGCTTTAGCATAAGGCTTTAAAATGTGGATTCTTAAGTATTATCAAATGTAGGTGATTTGAATTAAGATAGTTACTTTTCATATCCTAAATTCATCCTCAAAAGAGTGTGATATGAATGCTTTAAGTATACTTCCAGTTTTTGGTGCAGAGAATGTGATTTGTGTAAGTGAAATGAAAAACTTCCCAAGTCATGTAAGCATTATCTGGAGGGTGGTAAAATTATAAATGTTGCCTATACCACTTTTAATACCTTTATTAATATCAGAGATAAACTACTTTTAATTCAGCATTAAAAAGCAGCTTGATTGTTGTTTTCCCTTAAAAACAAGCCCCCCCCACAAAAAAAAAAAAAGACAGTGATGTATAGCTTTTTACCCCAAGGAATGTATTTGTATCATGGGACCTGTAGGGTCTGGACTTCTTTCCGAAGCATGGACTTGGAAACTGCTCACCTAGTTGAGAGATTTAGCTCCCTTCAGAGGTGTGGGACTTTCTGTACTCTTAACAATAGGAAGACTTGAGGAGCTGTCAAGTGGGGAATAGAAGAGAGCTGCTCAGGGAAGGGAGAGGAACTGTGAGAATTTCACTCGTCTCGGCGTTGGAGGTCTGGATTTACTCATGACTAAGATTCCTTTAAAACTCTGACCCAGTGCAGCATTACAGAGAATTGATTTCTGGGATGAGACAATGAGCTGTGGTTTGCATTTTGTAAAGATGGAGGAAACCTCTAACACTGACCCTGTATGGGAGATGACTCAGTTATCCGTGCCTTGGTACAGTCGCAAATTATTTTCCTTTGTCTGAAGTGGGAGGATGCCAGTGCCTTCATCAGAGCTCCTTAATTTAATGTATGGAAAATGTCTCAGCCACCATTTTTAACAATTAGCTGTATCATGGTTGAGGTGAGCTGGGTTCTGAAGGCAGCTGCAGGGCCATTTCATTTACATTAGGTTCTGTGGCACGAGAGCTTTGTTACTGTAAAACTCAGAAAATGAAATTGCACACTGCATAAAAGAGTTCTGTAGGAGGGTGGAGAGCATTCCCAGAAAGAAAATGGAATCCTTTTGTCTCCAGTAAGTATTTCTCATACTCATAAAGTGGTGGGAGGTTGAAAATTTGTCTTTGGTTGAATGGGCAAAATAGACTTTAAAATGAATGCTGCAAATATTAAAGGTATAATACAGAGATTGTTAGGTGTATTTTTTAATGTATGTGTTAGAAACCAGGTGTGATATATATTGGTGTGTGTATATATATATATGTATATATACTTGAAATATAGGTTTTGTGAGTGGTTTTAATACATCCTTTTAATTAAATATTCATTGGTAATTTAAGTTAATGAGAGGTATGAATTTATCAGTAGTCAAAGATGAAAATGACACTTGAGAGAAAAAAGAAATCTAAATATGGTATATTTAAGAGAGTCCAGGCTTTTCACTGTCTTTTATAGTTTATTTTCCATTTATGAAGAAAATTGCTGGATTTTAGGGTTTTTATTGTTTCTGGTTTTTTTTAAGAAAATGCTTCCATGTTAATGATCTATAATAGCTGATTAAAATATATAAGAAAAATGTTTTAACAAAAGAAGATTTTATCTTGAAAGATCAGTAGATTGAGGGCTTTCACTCTCATTAATGGGGATAATTTTTAGTGCCTTCTGTTTAATTAATAGTTGTGACTTCAAAGCTACTTGTGGAAAACTCTTGTTTGTGATTGTAAGCTTAGAAATCTTGATTCTTAAAATTAATTGGTTTTGACTCAGCTTATTCCTTTGTTCCTTTATGCTGTTACTAAGAGGAAACAAGTGGATTTTAACTTTGATTTGTGTGTTTATCTTTTTAAAGGCACTTAACCCTGAGGAATTTATAGTAAGTGTATTTTACAGTAAACTGTACCATGAAGAATTTGCTCAAAATGCTTTAGTAGCTGTTTCAGGAGTTGAATCTTCACAGAACTAGATACCTTTTAACTTGATATCAAATTGATAAAGCCAGCTGTTTTTCCAAGTCTTGTTGCACTAGCTGTTGTTCATCCTGCTCACTGAATGCTGTTTTCTCTAATTAGGAGATGTCTTTGAAACTAAGGGAAAGGAGGATTTTCACATCTGTCTTTTCATTGAAATAAGAAGGCTCAGTTTTCCTAAGCCCTGTTTAGAATCCCACAAAGATTCCGTAAATCTTGCATTAATCTTATGCTTGTAGCATAAGAGCCTAGATCTCCATATAATTTTGTTAATCCTGAGAAGCACATGTAATATATTAATTGTTTACTATATAATGGAATGCAAAGGGATTCTTTTCCTTTGGTTTTTACAAGGCTTGCACTTTGAAATAAGACTTTTAGGGCAGCAAATTAGAACTCCATTTTAACTGCATCTTTGCTTGCATAAATGTTTGGTTGGATGACATAAAGGGTATCACAGAGCCTTCCTTTGAAATTTTTAGAGTAAAACTTGGCTGAAGGTTCTGGTCTTATTTTCTTTCTCTGGCTTTCTGTAAGCTGTGTACCAGGTACTCTGAGGACATAGCAGAGACCCAGTTGCTTCCCATTTTCTTTGCCCCCATCATGGTCTACTCAAGTTTGGCTACTCGGAAGAGGCTCTCCTTTCTGGTACTTGTAGGGGATTCTTAAACCTCTTCAATCTGAAATTTTAGCCTGGCTGGTAGTAAAGAGTCAGGGGTTGGTTCTTTTTGCTGCAAAAAATATATTCATACCAAACCTTTGAATGCTCTGGCAGTGCCAAAATGTAGATAAGCAAGCCTGTTGGCCAGCCCGCTAGGAGACATTCGTGGCACTAAGATGGCAGTGAGGAAGGAGTAAAATGGCGTCACCAGGAGCCCTGTGATAAGAGGTGGACCGCACGGGTCATTTTCCTTCAATCAGATTTGAAGATACCTCTAGCAGCACTGCCCTGCCAATTTACAATTACTTTTTATTCTGTTAGAGGATAGAAGTTTTGAGGTTTTCCTGAACTAAAGACTTAATTAGCACTTATACCTAGATAGCTTCTGATTGTTGCTTTCAAGAAATTGGTGAAAAATATGGATAAAATAAAATTTTAAATAGCTGTTTTCTATTAATACTTCTGAATTTCCTTGCTTTGTGCTTTCTTCTTTTTTTAATGGTGAAAATGTACTCCTTTCAATATAGGATGAATTTTCAGAAAACAGGACAGTATGCTTCTCCTTTATGGCAAGACGAAACTATCATTCCTATGAAAATACTTTGTCTTTGATTCTGATTTTTGTTCTAGCTCTCTGTGGGCTTTGGTTATTTTAAATATTAAATATATGTTGGCTGCCTTCAAAAACAAAGTTTATTGTATTTCTTGTGTGGTTTTAAGGTATTTCAGAAGTGAACTATAGTCATTCATGACAATGCTAATTTCTTACCTGTTCCCACCTCTCATGGAGTTGGAATTTCTGGAGCTGGCCTTAGAGTTTATGTAGTGCAGTCAGCTCATCTTACAGTCAGGTAAAGCAAGGTTTACTGTCATTAAACAGCTTTCTCAAGGTCATACATCTGGAAAGCAGTCAATTTTGCCTAAATCTAGGCCATCAGACTCGTAATCTGTGCTGTGCCTCTGCTTGCATTTGACTCTTTCTCTTTGTGGACTTACTGGTTGGTGATGGATCTTATGGATTGAGCTTACAGCAAAGTCTGTCTTTGCTTTAGCAACCTACTCACAGAGATGTTCCTTCGCAGTCTTACCAGAAATGGCTTATTGAGCTGTGCTTGGAGTCCTCCTGGTCCTTTGTTGTAGGTGATACGCATTTATAACCAAACAATTAAAACAAGATATATCCTGCAAGTCAAGCTCTTTAGGTTCACTGTGTTGCTCCACATGAAGGGCGAAGTGCTTGTCTTCTGGGATGGGCACAAGCATTCTGACATGTCCTCCCAGCAGATCACTCCTTTATCTCTACGTCCCACAGTGCAGGGTTGCCCCTTCTCCTCCTAGTGTGCATGAGCTGGGTGAAAGGTTTTAGCTCCCTGTAAGTTTGGGGCAATTTGTATTTGAAAAGTGGTCTTGCCCTCTCCTTTCCTGTTGCTTGTATTTGCCATTTTAGCTAAGCAGTGTTTTATGTTTTCTGTACCCATGGTGACAGTGGTAGTGCATCCTGCAGTATTCCCTCAGCTCTGACAAGGCAAAGTCAAAACGCTTCCAAACTTAATTAAGAGAGTGTGAAATCCCAAGTACTGTTAGCAAAGGGGTACCATGACAGATTCCATTTAAGGCAACGGGAAGTTATAAAGGAGAAAGTCTGTTGTTTTAGTGGTCTCCAGACAAATGAATTTTTGAAAAAGAATTTCTGAATAAGAAGAAACTGCAGCAAAACCAAAGCTCCGTTTTCTGTGACAGCCATGATGATCAGTGCTCCAATCCCATCAGCATAAACAGTGCTGCATAGCGGGAGGAGCTGTGATTTTCGACTGCAGTGTAAATGACTGACACCATGTACCAGCAGGGAATTAATACGACACGTGGTTCCCAAACATTGTCTTGACTAACGGCGTTCCTTATGCTTGCTAAGTAGAACTCAGGCTTAATCCTGAGTGCTGTGGAAACCAGCCTGGCAAAAACCACTCAGCTCCCACCTGACTGCCTCAGAGACACACCCTCTGCTGTCTGTCTTTCTCATGGCCCCCAAATCTTGCTTTTGTCTCCTGTTTCCAAAGGGAAAAGACACTAGATCTGACAAAGCAGGCAACCTGTATTTTTTTAAAATAATACGGGGTTATTTTAATAAGTTCTTTCAGAGTGGTTTTGGGGGGCAGTGGGAGGGGACTTTGGCCATGATAAAGGCCGTGATTGATGCATTCCCATTTTTATATTGCAGTGCGGTTTTAGTACTCAAAGTTCTTTGAACGTGGACTAATCCATCTCCAAGATGGAAATCAGTTCCCCAAAGACATATTAAAACATTTTTATCATCCCTTAGTGTAGCCTTCTTATCTTATCTTTCCATCACCTAAGAGTGGCTATGGGATTAATATTTTTTAGATCTGTTCATACCTTTGGGTAAGGAGAGGGTTCTTAAGCTGATTTTTTTTTTTTTTTTTTTTTTGTGGTACGCGGGCCTCTCACTGCTGTGGCCTCTCCCATTGCGGAGCACAGGCTCCGGACGCGCAGGCTCAGCGGCCATGGCTCACGGGCCTAGCCGCTCCACGGCATGTGGGATCTTCCCGGACCGGGGCACGAACCCCTGTCCCTTGCATCGGCAGGCGGATTCTCAACCACTGCGCCACCAGGGAAGCCCCTTCGGCTGATTTTTGAAGCCACACATACTTTGGCACACTGTTTATTCCATTTGCAAAGCTAGATTGAAAAGTTTTCTCTTTAGAATCCTCCCTGTTCTTGTTTCCCCAAAGGGTGGCTCTAGCAAGTATGCTAGTTTGGGGCAGGGTGGGGCAGGGGTACGGGTTTGGGGGGCAGGGAGAGGAGATAAAATGCTCAGAGTTGCTGTCCTTGCTTTCTCCTGTGGGGCCACCTCAGCATTCTGAGAGCAGTTGGCTGGCTGCTCTCCCTCCCTCTCTCCCTCCCTCTCTTGGTTTCTAGTTTTCTTGCTCCTCTCCTCCCTTCCCAGGAGTGGAGAGAGAGGATGGCCAGCAGAGGTCCAGCGACTGCAGCATGGCACATCCTGCTGCATCACTAGGGTGCAGGCTCTGGCTAGTTTTCTGGAAGTGGTGAGGTATCAGTGCTGAGCAAGTCACATCCTCTCCCCAGACTTCTTGTGACCAGCAGGGGAAAGTTGCTTACACAACCCTGAAAGGTTATTGCAGGGCTCTGCTGGATTTGGGAGGAGGGGGCATTTCTGCTGAAAAGCATTTTCCCTCCCTAGTTGACTAAATGGCCCTCATTTTTTATTTTACTCATTTATATTATGCCCTTACTACTTGCTCCCCCTCTCCATGGAGTCTCCCAATAACTGAGCTGGACAGATGCTTTCCTTTCCTTGATGGCCAGAGATAGATAGCAGGGATGCCCTGGGCCCTCTAAAAGGGACAGAACTGGCTTTGCAGTACAAGAGACTTAAATGGCCCTCACAGGATTGCAGACCTTAACCTTGGCCTTATTCTCCAAGCGCAGCAACCAGATGTGCTAAGCAGCCCCAGCTTGATGCCTTGGTGTAGAACTAGGAAGAGGCATCTAGTAGTTATATGCCTACATTGTGTTGGCAGGGGAGGTGTGCTACACATCCTTGCACCCCTCACCAGTGCCCTACAGAAATGACATGTCCCCATTCTCAAAGGTGACCTTCTCCTTCTGGATCATAGTGAGTCCTACTTCTTATATTCTTTCTTTACCCAGTGATGAAAATCTTAGAAGTTTGGGTGTTTGTTATATGACAGTTATTTCCTCCTCCCCCTCCCTCCCCCTTCCCTTCCCCTTTCTTTCCTCCCCCACCTCCCCTTCTCTTCCTCCCCTTCCTCCTCTTCCTCCTCCTCCATCTTCCCTCCTCCCCCATCTCCCCCCTCTCCCTCTCCTAAGATGGGAAGGCTAATTCTTGAAGCTGTAGGCCTGAGGTCCTTGCTCCTTTTCCTCTCCCAACTCCCTTTCCTCTTCTCTCTCCCTCTCCACTCCCCCACCCTGTGCTTCTTTTTGTTCTTTCGTGGGATGGAGAGGATAATAGGGAGGGATCCACAAAGGCTATTAGATGGACTTACATGAGTGGCTGTCTCGAAGGCTTGTGGCTTTTCCAGAAGGCACAGGGGAGACGGAATTGTGTCACAGTTGTGTTGGCATGGCTGCAAGAGATCAGGCAAGCCAGTACACTTGAGTTAGAATGCTGCCGGTAAGGCCCTAGGTGGGCCCAGGAGGAAGCACTGCTCAGAGCTCTGTATTCTTGGGTTTAGAATCTCTTTGCACACGTTGAGTTCTCTTCAGCCTGTGAGAATTTGTAGACCATCTTGTAAACCAATTTGGATTATATGGGAGCAAGTGATTTGCTTTGCCTTAATGGGCCCAAATCCATCATGTAATTGTGTGACCCTTTGTTTAGGCCAGTAGCAGAAACCATGTATGAAATGGGACCCTGCAGCCTAACAGTGACAGATGGCCTGGTGTTCACACAGCACCAAGGTCTGCCACCTGTGACTCCAGAGCTGCCTGTAGGCCGATGGGTCTGCTGAACTGGAAAATGGTGGGACAGACTCCACAGCCACTCTTGCAGGGTCTGCTGCCACCTGCTGAATGAGGGTGGCTAGGCTTTTGCATAAATGCACAGTGAGAAATCATACAACAGCATTAAAAATGTATTCCAATTGACAATGTCAAATCTGCCAGCTTAGCACTGCTTTCTGCAGGGGTATTTTTTGAAGATATATATATATATCTATATATAGATATATATAGATATATATATATGTTAAAATTAAATTTTAAAGAGATATATATCTTTTAAATTTAATGCAGTCTGAAAACCTATTTTATTTAATGCAATCTGTGAACAAACAATTTAAAATATTAAAATTTTGGTAGAAAACAAGCAGTGGAACTTACTCTGAATATCTGAGTTGGAGAATAAAGCTTGGATTTGCTATTTTGTCTGTATTTCTTACAAAGGGAGATTCAGTCTCTCTTGGGCCTTTTAAGCTGACGTTTTATATACTCTTATTTTAATGCATTGAATATTGATCTAATAAAATAACCAGGCATGCTATAAAACCATATGAATGTTCCCCAAATTTTGAAAATGCCCCAAATTTTAAATTTCTCTGTTCATCTTTTGGGCTTTTATCTCTTTGCACCTGAAAAATTCCTTGAGGGTTCTCTGTAGGCACCACAAAGGGAGCTAATGAAAAGCATGTCCACACCATCTGATAAGCCCAGCAGCTCGAGTGCTGGCGGGATTTCTGTTGTGCTCATCTGAAAACAGTATCTTGCTTTGTCCTTCCTCACTTTCTCCTTTAGTAGCAGTTTTACCTTTGTAAAAATTTTACCCAAGAGAAGACTTCAGAAGAGGTCATTCGTTCAGAAATTGGGAAGAAGGTTTGGGAGAGGTTAAGGGAGTGGTATTTTATTCAGAATGAGCTCGAGCAAAATAATGGGTACAGCTCGTATTCCTGTCTTGACAGAAAGTGGACACTTCTCCATTTCACTACCTGAAGTTCTAAGGAATACTTGTAGTGCTTATTGGAATTCTTGTTTCATCTTGGAACAGACCCTCTTGATTATGCTGTTTTTTAAGTTTATTTTTTGCCCTGCTTATTTTTCCTTTCATTTTTCATTGCCTTCCTAGCTCCTGCTTGTGTCTTGGCAATGTTTTTTCCAACCACAGTGACCATTAACTACGGTCACTGCTTACTTGTGTTAATATTATTTGGATTTGGAATGTTGGTTATTGACTTCCTATAAATTTGTATATATTTTATGTATTAAATGAGAGAAGAGACAAGATTTTTTATAGCACTCACCATGTGTTTTTGTCTCATGTCAGATACCTTCTGATAGGAAGTCAGGCCTGCTATGGCTGCCTCACTTTACATTTTGACAGGGTGGATCGCCAGTTGGTCTGTTGAAGGGAAGAGACCTAGAACAGTCTTTTGTGTTTTGAGGGCCATGTAAACTATGGCTTTTGTTTTGTGGGGCCAACTTAGACTAATTATTTTATCTTTTTTGTTTTATTTTTTAATGGTTAGGAAATCTGTGTGTGCTTCAATTCAAACCGTTTACATAACTGTTCAATAAATCACTTATTTGTTGTTGGTGGAAAGCAAAGAACTGTGAAAGAATGCAGGCTCTTGTTTGCCATCGTGCTTTCCTAGCTAAAGTGGATACTAAAATTTTTCTCACAGAGACCCTTCTTTCTTACAGCTTTCACTTTTGGAAAGCAAATAAGTGAAGAGAATTTGGCCATTTGACAAAAACAAACATCCTTTGCCCACTCACTTTTTCTACAGTCATTTATATTCTGAAACCCAGAGTCTTCGTGGTGATTAAAATAAGGCAGTTTTTCATACTTGTCTTTCTCAACCGGAGCCATTTAAAAGCCAGTTTGGCTGCCAGGTCCCTGAGATGTGACTACAGTTTTGATAAAGAGACTTGGCTTACCTTGCAGTTACATTCTGGGTTGTTCTCAGACAGCATACATTGCAAGGCAGCCCACTTCCTCTGTTAAAGATGGAACATGTGGCTGGAGATATTGCTTGTGCAGGTGTACAGTGTTTATTGTTCCACAGCAATAAATAATAATAATATTTTGGAACACTGTAGAGTTGGCAGGCTAGAACAGTGATTTCTCCAGCCTTTTTGTCTGTGATCCATAGTAAGAAATACATTTATCACCATGACCCACTTCATACATACAAATAAGTATATATAATTGAAAGAAAGTTTCACAAAACAGTATTTACCCATACCACATATCTCTATTACATTTTATTTCATTTAAAAAATGCTGGTTGATTTCATAACCCAATTATGGGTTCTGGCGCACATTTTGAAAAACACCATTCTAAAGGGATGCCCCAAACTTGTTTTATTCCTCACCTAGCTATGTGAAGTAGGGGAGGAAAGGAATAAATATGCAAGCGTAAAATAGCTGTCTAGCTCATCTTGACTTGCATGGTAGAGTGGAAAAAGGTAGAAAAGGGGTCAGAAAATTTGGATTCTAAGTCTGAACTTGGCTACTTACGAACCAGGTGACCTTAATATGAAACCACAGTGTTTTAGAGTTGATAGAAGCTCTGGAAACCATCTCACACAGCCCCTTAAGAACATACTTTAAAGGATCATCCAGTTAAGTACTATTGAGAGACAGTTTATTTAGCATTGGGTTAAAAGTAAACCAATGAACCAAATGTGTGTAACACACTTAGCACAAAGTAATCACCATATCCGTAT
This sequence comes from Physeter macrocephalus, assembly GCF_002837175.3. Classification (NCBI taxonomy): domain Eukaryota; kingdom Metazoa; phylum Chordata; class Mammalia; order Artiodactyla; family Physeteridae; genus Physeter; species Physeter macrocephalus. The sequence continues at coordinate 27,798,885 of NC_041230.1, read as the reverse complement.
AAGTGTTGGCTCTTACTAGTACTGATATAAGAATTAGTATTCTCTGAGCCTTCAACTTTATCATCTATAAAGGGGAACTGATAACTGATGAAGAAAACAAATTTAAGGATATTTTGCTCCCCTCCTGGACTCCCATCCTTTTAGAGATAAAAGGAAATTTATCTTTATTTTCTAAATTTAAAAGTTTACTATTCCCTAAGTATTTCAGAAACAGTTGGTCTTTTGAGAGTTAGAGCTGTGTTTGAATTCTGCCTCTGCCTCTTCCCTGGTCGGAAACCCTTGTCATGTTAGTTGAATGCTAAAATCTGTTTCTTACCTGTAAAATGGGATTGGAGGGGGAGGGAGGAGAATGGAGTGATCATGTCTACTCTTTCATATTGTTTAAAGATTAGCAATAATGTCTTTAAATTGCTTGGAGCAATGTCTGGCCCTTAATTGCTTCTTGAATGGGAGCTATTATATGTTACAGAAAGCTTGAAACCAAAACCCATTCAAGGAGTAAGTTAGAAGAGGGTCTGTTTCCAGGACTCTGGCAGAGAGGAGCGGTATACAGATGGTAAGTCAGGGGTAGTTATCTTACTTAGCAGGCCTGCAGATGTTTATGGAATGTTCTTTATTGAGTGGGCCAGCAGTAGAAGGGCTGGGTGGGAGCACTTGTTGGCAAAAAGAGGAGATATTAATGATGAGGTTCTATTAGGGTCAGTTAGATGGCTGGCATCTCCAAGTAGGAAGTGAGCTGTTGGGCATTCACTTTGACCAGGAGTCTTCAGTGTGGCAGGGAGCCCCACCCAATGAGTGAGGGCACCTCCTAGTACACTGTTCACACCCCAGCTCACCTCTATAGAAAACCCATTTTCTGATAAACTATAAAAATATATGTCTGAGATGAGGGGCCTGAGAGGTGCCTCACAGGAGGAGCTGGAAGGAAAGGAAACACACACAGGGAAAAGGGAAGTAGAAGAGATCCGTGGGAAACTTGGGCTGAGGCAGATATTTTCTTGCCCAACTTATTAGTTCTTTAATTTGTTATTCTTCCTTAAGGTATATATTCTTTACAAGAAACTAACTGCCACTAGATGGCACACGCATCCCAGCACTATTCTGACTGTATATTATTTAAGATTCTTTTCAAAAGATAGGTCACTAATACGTTGTTTTTAAAAATAAAATATGATAGGAGGGGACTATTTTACATAGGTTACATAAGGAATAAATGATGAAAGAAGGAATAAAGGATGAAAAATTAAAATTCAAAATCTATATATTTTGTGGGCTTGGTTTGTGCTATAGAGAAAGCCCAGTTGTAGAGGTGCATAGTGGCTCATGATATGTAGGTGATGTCTGTAATTTGATTCTCATGCACAAATGCTTCATCTAATTTTTTTTTTTTTTTTTTTT
>NC_041230.1:27762568-27797181 GCF_002837175.3 Physeter macrocephalus | reverse complement strand
ACGCGCAGGCTCAGCGGCCATGGCTCACGGGCCCAGCCGCTCCGTGGCATGTGGGATCCTCCCAAACCGGGGCGCGAACCCGGTTCCCCTGCATCGGCAGGCGGACGCGCAACCACTGCGCCACCAGGGAAGCCCCATCTAATTTATTAAGTGAGATTTTTGGAAGGTAGGTTTATAAAGAAGAGAGTAGTCTGCCCCCAAAGCAATGCCTTTTTTTCTTCTTTTTCTTTCTTAACCACTACTTGAAATTTCATTTCTTAGAAATTTTGAAATTGTGTTTCTTACAGAATATTATGTTGCTTTTAAACAAATGTGTCTGATTATTGCTTTGCATTTGTGTTTGAATTGTGTGTATGTATATATGGGTTGTACGCTGACACGGATGCAGTTAAAAGAATGGGATGGGCTGGTCACTGGGATGAGCAGAGAAGTCCCTGCCACCCCAGCCAAAAAGAAAAAAATGAGACCAGGCCTTGTCAGGCAGTGGTTATCACCACCACTCTGACCATCAGCAGCGGCCATGAAAAGGTGCAACAAAGCACAATCTGTGCCCTTTGTTCAGGAACAGCAGTCGAAGATAATAGTTCTATAGCTTTGTTTATAAACTGTGACACTAAAGCCTTTAGCTTTAGCCATTGAAGACCCGCTCAGACAAAGGGAAATCATAATAAAGATTTGTTGACTTGATGTAATCATTTGCTGCGAAGGGTATGAACAAGGTCCATTAAAATCCTTCCCACGATTTCGTGTCTGGCTGCCTTGCAATGGCCAGAAACAGACACGTGGTGAGAAGCTGCCCCCGTCTGATTGGATTACGTGGGGTCCTAGCTTTATGTGCTCTGGTTTATTGAGGCCATTATGTTAGAAGCAAGTGGCCGAAGCTTCCCTCCACCCCCACGCCCCCACCACCGAATATCAGTAGAGGTGTTTGGAGCAGCCTCTGTGTCGTGTCCTCAGAGCTGCCTGAGAGCTGCCTCAGGGACTGCCCTGGAGGAGCCCATGAGGGAACTGTTCCCGAGCTGCTGGCCATTGTCTCTGTCCATTCCAGTGCACTGCCCAGGTTGGGATGTGACAATAGATGTGGAGAATCCTGTGAAGATTAGTAATATTTTACTTAAATATATGTCCCCACTTTTATCCAGCCCCCTACCCCTGTTTTGTTTTGTTTTGTTTTAAGAATCACAGCCTTATATCTGCAACTGTTTGAACAAAATATACTAAAATGTTACAATTGTTGAAATATAAATAAGTGATCAATAAATTAATCTGCAACTGTTTGAACAAAATATACTAAAATGTTACAATTGTTGAAATATAAATAAGTGATCAATAAATCAATTAACCATGACAGTAAGCTTTCAAGAAAACTGTCAGATGTTTTAAAATTTAGCATGTCACTTTAAAAACTTTAGCTTAATTCTACTTTGTATTATATTCCCCCAAAGAGTTCCTAAAACAAAAAGAGCAAAAACATGATTCTGAAAAAACAGATGATTTGAGACATGTATAAATACACCCATAGTGTGCTTGACCGCAGGTACCTTGCATTCCGTAGTGTAAGTGGATCTAATGTATAGGGTGACTCAGAATCTTTCATATTACAACCAAGAGTTTGATCTCTACTTATTAGTTAATGTATCATCTTCCTTGTTCCTACTTGGCCCCTACCTCCCAGGCTGTGGGGAAAAAGCTTCAGAACCCTGTGTGAAGGGCAAGGCATCGGCATGGAAGCCCACTCTGTCTGCATCTGTCCTTTGCCCTCCTCCCCAGGATCTCAGGTTGAGCAATGAGGACAATGAATAGCAACTAGGAAGTCACCCTGGGCATCTTTCTTTAATGTCGCCAACAGATCTAGATCTAATCAATCCTAATGCTCGAGCTACATGTATTGAGCCTTGGGCCAAGCACTTGATTACATTGTCTCATTTAATATTCATTTTACATATGAATAAACTAAGGTTGAGAGAATCTGGGTGACTTGTGTAAAATCGTCACCCATGCAAGTAGTAAATGGGGGAACCATTATGTAAAACTAGGTCTGTTGTGTTATCATGAAGTCGCATTTTGCAGACAGTGAACCCTGTGTGTATTAAACCAGCCTTGTGGGCCAGTTCCTCTTCACCCCACCTGTATTAAATAAGCAGCAGGTGTCATCAGGCCTGAACTAGGGAGTGCACATAGCACAACCCCAGAAGAAAAGCATAAATAAATGATTTTTCAGGTATCCCAGCCATTGACAAACAAGTGAAAAACACCCAAAGGGATGGCTGATGCCTTCCTCAATGTTAGGAAGAAATTGAAGAATTAACTGCAAACAACAGAGAAATATAGACCGAGGAACTGTTACAGGCACTGTGACTGGCTGCATAGCCAAAGCTGTATCTATAATATGGGCCATATTCAAGTTGAGAGAGTTTTGTGAGGGTGAAGGTAGGCAGGGTAGTAGCAGATATCCTTACAGGTGTTTTTCTTCTTTTTCCCACAGTGTGCTTTTGATTATTTGAAGGTTAATTTTGTTAATTTTAACCTAAATTGTGTCATTTCTCTCCTTCCTAGGGCTTCCTAAAGAATGAAAAGGACAATGCCCTGCTGTCTGCCATCGAAGAGTCCCGGAAGAGGGTAAGAAATGAACCCAAATGTATATGTATACTGTTGTGAGGGCAGCAATGTATACTGGGGCGTGGAGGTTCTAGAAGCTGGATTCTGTGTTCCAGGCCCAGCTCTCTTGATAGTTCACCAGAGGGAGTTCTACAGGAACCATTTTTGAGGAAAATACCATGCTCGTAACTCTATGTGTATTTAGTGACTGCATCTGAAACACTGGGCTGGTCAGTTAATTATTAAGTTAATCATAAAATGGAAGGGCCAGACAGTTCTTTGGTTTCATTGTTACAGTATAAATGGTATTTTGGTTTCTACTGAATCAGCAGTTCAGAAAAGCAATTATGATGTTGATAATTTTCCTCAATTTCTTTTCCTTTTATCACAGAATTTGACTTTCTACACCACCTTTTAAATTAACAATTTCTCCAAGCTCTTTGAAACAAACAAACAAAAAACATCTTGATATTCGAGAGGATAGTAAGTAAGTCAGCCAGAACAGCCATTGTATGTGCAGCAATATTTCGCAACAAGCATTCCCTCAAGATAGTCAAAGATCATTTACTTTACTAAAGTGAGTTATCTTCATTTGTTTGACAAGGATTAAAAGATCAAAACCTTTCCAATACATTCCATTATGGAGTAAGATCTTCAGGCCCCCGGGGTCTTTTGGGGAGGGAGGAGGAAGGTTAGTGATCATGTGGAATTGGTTCTAAAAATGCAGCTTTTCCCAGGAAGGAGGCTGGAGGGTTCACATTAGTCTGGAAGCAGTAGCTGTCTCTGCAAGGGAGTAGGGGTGAAGGGAATCTTTGTTTTGCTGTTTACTTATGTAAGCCTTAGATCAAGTGAAATGTATTTGTGTATTACTTATGTGGTTCAAAAAATAAGAAAGTAAAAAAAAAAAAAATGCTGCTTCTCAGTGTGCTTTATTAATATAGTCCATATAAGGTGGAAGTGTCTGAGTAGGGCTGATATGAGTGAGACAGGGCAGCAGGGGGGCTTGCCAGCTCTAATTTATAAGAATATATTTCAGAGACATTATTTAAATGACTGATATGTTTAATTATCAGAGTAAAATTCCCTAAAATTTAATTAATTATATTTTTGGCAATAGTACTTATTCCTAGAAATAGAGAAATTCACTTGATCCAGATTTGAAAATATTTTTTTTAAGGTTTTTTTTGGTTCACACTTGGAGTGAGTTACTCACCAACATTGATTCTCCTGCTGTAAAGGACCGATGAAATTAAATTAGGATTGTCGAATGCCACCGAGCCTTATTAATCCATTTACCCTGCGGAATGTGTTTCTGAAATTGGCAGTCTCAGAGCGTTGTGCCATATTGAGACTAAATGTGCAGCCAGCCAAAACATTTAAGTGACATACCACAGTGCAAAATGTGTGCATATGTGTTTGTGAGGGAGATGTTCCGGTGTTGGGAGCTGGCCCTGGGGGGGGAACCTTTCACCTGTCTGGACACCAGAGGCTGCTGCTGAACAAGAATCATTTTCAAACAAAAAGGTGAGCAGCTTTTTGGCATTATTGGTGGTAATTTCACGTTTGAATAACTTGCCAATATCCTGCTGAAATGCCAAGAAAACAAGCTACAAAACCACAAATGTGTACTATCTTTTCCCATTTGGTGCATCCCAGCAAAAACAGAACAACATTATCAGAACATATGTAGAGTTTCTAAACGCCAGCAACAGCTCAATAATAAGTGGGTGTGAAGTCAAAGCAGGTTGCCCTCTTCCCTTTATGAAAATGGGGTTCGAGTGCTCCCCACCTGTTCTTAATTCAGTTGCCCAGTTCTTTCCCTGCCTTCCTTTCTTAACTATGTTCAAAGAGATACATTTCCCCACATAACTTGAAAGATTCGGATTTAATTTTTTTTTTTTAACATATCTAAGGTCTGCCTGTCTTGACAATGACAATCTTTTTTTTTTTTGGTTGCACTGGGTCTTAGTTGTGGTATGCAAACTCTTAGTTGCAGCATGCCTGTGGGATCTAGTTCCCTGACCAGGGATCGAACCGGGGTCCCCTGAATTGGGAGCACAGAGTCTTAACCACTGTGTCACCAGGGAAGTCCCCGGATTTAATTTATAATAGTTTCTCCACTGCTTTGTCATTTTCTGTGGTTTGTCTTTCCTTATCCCTGCTATTCCTGTCTCTCACCTTGTCTCAGACCCTCACTGTCCTCCTTTTGTCTTAGTTCTTAGCTCTTCTGAGTAGCTCTGTTGATTCTCTCTTATTAGCTCCTCTAGGTGACATTCTTCTTTGCACCTAATCTGGTGGTTCAGATGTGGGTCTAAAGGGAATAGACTGGAAGAGGGCAGATGCGTGGCTGATCATCCCTGATTAGCCCACAAATTGGATGTTCCATTATCTCTAATGTAATTAAGATAAGCTGGGGGTGGCATGGTGAAGGGAAGAGAATTTTAATGTTGGGCCATTTATTTTTATTTGAAGCTCCTTATCACACTAATGATGAATGGAACGACAGTGCTGTTTGTTCAGGTTGTGGAGCTGTTTCTAAATGAGTAGCCTGGCATATTCCTCAGATACATCTGAGGATTTGAGCCCAGAAAGCTGCCAGTTTTCAGAGTATTTCCTGTGTTCTTGAAGCAGGAGTTCTTGGCACACGGGTGGGCAGCTTGATTAACAGGGGATGGTTAATTCCCACTGTTGTCGCCCTGACCCTTACGTGATGCCTGAAGTCTGCCCCTGCCATCCTCATCAACAGTGTCTCTGAGACAGATTGTGTTTTCTTCAGTTACCTTTAGTGCTCTGCCATTCTTTATCAGCCAGAGAACTTACCCTTAAGAAAAATTCTTGTGACACTGTGGTGTCCTGGGTCAGTGGCAGGACTTAGTCAGTGCCCCACTTCCTATTGCAAGTTTGGAAAGCTGTATGGTATGCCAGCCCTCCACCTCCTTATTTCAACCCACCCTGGTCCTCCTGCCCTCTTATTTTCCCTTTCTGGGACAGGTTCAAGGTTAAGGAGGTGGATGCCCACTAAATGGAAGAGTTTTAGAAGAAATGTGATTCAACATGTGCACTATTTCTGGATAGCTTCTAGGGAAGCTACCTCTTCCCCTCCCCTCTACCCCACCTCTCTGTTCCAGCATACTTTTCTCTGTTCAAAATGCGTAGCTTTCGTGTTTAAGGTCACTAATGTAGCAAGAGAAAATGATTTTTCTCCGGGTATTTTTTTCAATCCAGGCTACTTGGAGTGGTCCATTCTGCCTGACCTTCAGTGAGAAGAAAACCAGATGAAAGACTGTTTTTAAAGTTTTTGATAGTCATTTCTTTTTTTGTCTTCACATTACATATTAGAAAAGAGATCCATTGATAGATGGACCAAATCACATTTGCAAGATGTGCCAACCCTCTTCCTAATCATTTTTGTGGGTGTCTGCTCTCTTTTTCACATTTTAATAAATATTGGTCCACACTCAAACATCCCATTTGTAGAAAGAGTATATGATTTTTCTGATAGTTTCCCAGAGCTCATATATATGAATATTATCAGTATAAATTATCTGCATTGCCAAAGTAAAGCAGGCGTTACTAATACTCATTCCCTTGGTGCTGCCTAATTAGATGCCAGTCTGATTGTAAATGAAATGGCTTTTTGAGAAGTGGGCTTACGCTGATGGGAAACCTGGTCTGCCAATTGAAGAATAATAGGCTAAGAATGGTTATGATTCAGTATGTCTCTATAAGTTGCTTTAATCTCCTCCTCAGAGGGGTTTTGGTTCTGCTTTCGTTTTTGGGGGTTTTTCTTTTCTTGTTTTTTGTTTTGTGTGTGTGTGTGTGTGTGTGATTTCTCCCTTCCTCCCTTCTTCCCTTCCTCTTATCTTTCTTTTTTTTTTTTTAACCACTCTCCTAGATTTTTCTTTTTAAGTTTTATTTTATTTATTTATTTTTGGCTGTGTTGGGTCTTCATTGCTGCGTGCAACGAAGGGCTTTCTCTAGTTGTGGTGAGCAGGGCTACTCTTCGTTGCGGTGCACGGGCTTCTCACTGCAGTGGCTTCTCTTGTTGTGGAGCACGGGCTCTAGGCACATGGGCTTCAGTAGTCGTGGCACGCAGGCTCGGTAGTTGTGGCTCGCGGGCTCTAGAGTACAGGCTCAGTAGTTGTGGTGCACAGGCTTAGTTGCTCCTAGGCATGGGAGATCTTCCCGGACCAGCGCTTGAACCCATATCCCCTGCATTGGCAGGCAGATTCCTAACCACTGCGCCACCAGGGAAGCCCCCCTTCCTCTTTTCTTTGTTTTCCTTCTTTCTCTTTTTTCTTTTCCTTCTGAGTGCCTTTGTTTTGGCAACCTGCTGTCTCACCAGCAGATAGATGTGAGGTTTGCCAGACATTTCAGTAGTGACTTTGAGAAGACTGATAGGAAACCTAATTGCAAAAGGCTCTGTTTTTTCTTTTACTGATTTGCTTCCTCATATGAAAATATTACTGTTTCTTAAAAAAATAGACACTGGGAGAATCTTACTTTTTGTCTTATCTTAGAGGCTCGTTAAATCTTAAGATACCATTGACTTTATAATCCGTCATTATTTTATGTACTACAAAGAAAAAGTACTTCAATTTAAGCTTTTGACATGCTATCAATTGTAATATGTAGCCTAATTTCAGACGTTTTAAGAAGATATTTATCTTAATAAGCACATGAAAAGATGTTCAACATCACTACTCATTAGAGAAATGCACATCAAAACCATGAGTTATCACCTCACACCCATTAGCATGGCTACAATCAAAATAACCCAGAAAATAGTGAGTATTGGAGAGGATGTAGAGAAATTGGAACCTTTGTGCACTGTTGATGAGAATGAAAAATGGTACAGCCTCTTTGGAAACATTATGCAGTCGCTCAAAAAATTAAACATAGGATGACCATCTGATCCAGCAATTCCATTTCTGGATATGTATCCCAAAGAATTGAAAGCAGGAATTAGAAGAGATATTTGTACACCCATGTTCACAGCAGCACGATTCACAATTACCAAAAATTGGAAGCAACTCGAGTGTCCATGGATAGATGAATGGATAAACAAAATGTGGTGTGTACATACAGTGGAGTATTATTCAGCCTTAAAAAGGAACGAGGGCTGCCCTGGTGGCACGGTGGTTGAGAGTCCGCCTGCCGATGCAGGGGACACGGGTTTGTGCCCCAGTCCAGGAGGATCCCACATGCCGCAGAACGGCTGGGCCCGTGAGCCATGGCCACTGAGCCTGCGCATCCGGAGCCTGTGCTCCGCAACGGGAGAGACCACAACGGTGAGAGGCCCGCGTACCGCAAAAAAAAAAAAAAAAAAAAAAAAAAGGAACGAGACTGCATATGCTATAACATGGATGAATCTTGAGGACAATTTGCTAAGTGAAATAAGCCAGACATAAGAAGACAAATACTGTATGATTGCACTTCCACGAGGTACCTAGAAGTGGTCAAAATCATAGAGACAGAAGTAGAATGGTGGTTGCTTGTGACTGGGGGAGGGTGGGAATGAAGTTATTGTTTAATGGGTGCAGAATTTCATTTTTGAATGATGAAAAGAGTTCTGGAGATGTATGGTGGTATGTTTGCACAGCTGTGTGAATGAACTTAATACCACTGAACTGTACAGTTAAAAAGGGTTAACATGGTAAGTTTTATTGTTAAGTGCATTTTGCCACAATTAAAAAAAAATTTAATGTGTTAGACTTGATGAAATAAGGCATGTTGCAAACAGTTGTCAGTAAATTCTTTAAGGATAATTTAAAATAGATTGCTTTTGCTCCACTTATGGAAAGATGGCAGATCTGGAGGGCTTTGAATTTCTGTTGTGCTTCAAGAGAAACCGTGTTCTTTGTCTTCTCACTTGGGTCATCTCTCTCTGCTCCTCTCCAACAGACCTTTGGCATGGCTGAGGAGTACCATCGAGAGTCAATGCTGGTTGAGTGGGAGCAAGTGAAACAGCGGATCCTCCACACCCTGCTGGCATCGGGAGAAGATGCCCTTGACTTTACTCAAGAAAGCGAGGTAGGTTGAGTCCAGAAGGTAAACCACGATGAAAACTGTGAGGTCAGAGAATGCTTGTCTGCTTGACTACTGACAGTCCTGGCACGGTTGATCACTGTGTCCCCCTTGAAGCCCTCTCTTCATTGCCTTCCAGGTGCCCTCGTTTGCCTGGATTTCCTCCAACATGTCTGGCTGCTTCTGCTCAGCCTCTTTTGCTGAATTTTCCTCAAATTCCTTGACCCCTAGTTGTTTGTGTGTCCCAGGGCTCAGTCCTTGACCTGTTCTTGTTTCTTCCTCAGTCATGCCCCGTTGATCTCATCTGGGCTTGTGGTATTAAATACCATCTATGTACTTGAAGACTTAAATTTACATCACAGCCCCAAACACCCCCAGACTCATTTTTCTAGTGGTCTTCTTGGCTGTACTCAGAGGTCTCAGAGCCATCAAGCTAAACATGTTTAGAATTGAGTCATGGTAGCAACTGCCCTCAACTCCCTCCTGGCATCAACCTTCTTTTCTCACAGAGTTTATCATCTTTATAAAGGGCAGTTGCAGTTTTTCACTTGCTCAGATCAAACACCTCAGATTCATTTTTGTCCTCCCTTTCTCTCACCTAGACTCTCTTACATGTTGGCAAATCCACTTAACCCTACTCTCAAAATATACCCAGAATCCAACCACTTCTTACCACCTCTGCTGTTACCACTCTGGTCCAAGTCACCATCATCTCTTGTTCACATTATTGGACTAACCTCCTAAGTGGTTATTTCCATTATCGCTATGTAACCAATCACTCCAAACCATAGTGGCTGAAAACAATCATTTAGCTTAGCTGCGTTTACCAGAAAGAGTTCAGGGTCTCTTGAGGCTGCGGTCAAGATGTTGGCTGAGGCAACACTCATTGCAGGGCTAAACTCGGGGAGGATCCACTCCCAGGCTCACTCACGTGCCTCTTGGCAAGCCTCAGGTCCTCTCTGGCTCTTGGCTAGGGACATCAGTTCCTTGTCATGTGGGTCTCTCTTGTGTTGCTCACAGCATGGTAGTTTGCTTCCCCTGGAGCAAGAGTGAGGGATCCAAGGAAGAGCTAAAGGGCCCCCAAGCCAGAAACTACGGTCTTTCCATGACTTAATCTTGAAAGTAATATCCTGTTGCTTTACTTTGATCAAGGTAAGTCACTAAATTCAGCCTATGCTCAAGGAGAGAGGATTAAACGAGGGCTCGGATCCCAGGAAGTGGGGATTATTGGGAGCCAGCCATCTTAGAGGTTGTCGACCACACTGGTCTCTCTGCTTTTGCCCTGGTACAGTCTTTTCAACACAACAGCCAGAGTGACGCTATTAAGACACAGGCTAGATCGTGTCACTCCTCTGTTCGGGATCCTCCGGTGACACCCATCTTGTTTGGAGTGAAAGCCAGAGTCTTACCATGACCTCTAAGTCCCTACCTGACCTGGTCTTGTTGCCTCTCCCAGCTCAAGTTGTTCTGCTCTCCCTGTTGCTCTTGCTGCTCCAGCCAGACAGGCTCGTCACAGGTTCCTTGAATGAACCAGGTAGGCTTGCTCCTGCCTCAGGTCCTCTGGGCTTCCTGTTGCTTGTGCCTAGAAGGCTCTTCCCCCAAATAACTGCATGGCTGTCTCCCTCACTTTCTTCAAATATTACCCAGTGCCGTCTCAGTGAGGCCTTCCAGGGCCTTGATATCTGAAATCCAAGCCAACCTTTCCCCATTCAGGACTTTCTATATCCCCTTTTCTTGCTATATTTTTCTTTTTAGCACTTCCTCACTTTAAACCATTGTATATGTTTTATGTCTTTATATTGCTTACTGTCTGTTTCTCACAATAGAATGTAAGCTCCATGAAGGTAAGGATTTTTGTTTGTTGTGTTTACTCATATCTCCAGTGCCTAGAAGAGTCCCTGGAGCCTATCAGATGCTCTAGAAATATTTGTTGAATAAATCATTTGGCCTTAGCTAACTTTGTGCTAACCAGAGTATTAGGGATATGTTGAAACAGTGTGCTTTTAGAGCGGGTATGTTTAATATGGTTTATTTTAATTGGCAGTGTTCATTGATTGGTGGTGGTGCTAAGTTGAGGGGTTTCTCCTCTTTAAAATCTAATTTTTTTAAAGGCAATGTATTCATATGACTCAAGAACTAAAGTACCCTGTCCCCAGAAGCTCATTCCCTCCCCACTTTGCCTCTCCCTGGAAGTAATCACTCTTATTATTTTCTTGTGTAATATTTCCAGAGTCTCTTTATATGAATACAAGGCAATATATTATCTTCCCTCCTTCTTACACAAAAGTTATTTTACTATATGCTCTGTTCTATATCACGCTTTTTTCACTTATTTATCCTGGAGATCTTTCCTGAGGGGGGACTTGAGGCTGCATCTTGGGATCAGCAGGAAAGAGTGTCTTGCTTGATTAGTGATGTCTGTCCTTGTGCCAGTGGGAGCTGTGACTTAACCACACATTTACCACGCTGGTGTTGGGGAGAGAACAGCCCTGGGGTTCAGATCCTAGCTTCACCACTGACTAGTTCTGAGACCTCATCCAAGTTATTTAACCCTGCAGACATTTAATGTCTTCATTGGTGAAATGGGATTATTGGGAAGATTAGTGATAACATAAAGCACCTGGCCCATAATGGGCATCCCTTACTGTTGTTTTAAAGTAAGTAGTTTCAGATAATTTGGAGGTGCAGGTTAAAAATTATAATGTCACAAAAATTATAGCATTAGACATTTCAAGTCATATTGCCAGTGCTTCCTGATAAATCGTTTCCCCAGAAGTTGTTTCTTAACTAGCTAGCATTCTTTTCTCATGGGAGATAGGACAACTAAGGCTTAGAGAGATGTGTAATGTGCTGGTGAGATCCAGGACTGTTGGCTTCTAGACCATCATTCTGTTGAAGTCTGGGTCAAAGGTGGGCAGCTTGGCAGTGTGTCATGCCTGCAGGGTAACTTGACACACCCTGTATCTACAAATTTGCTCCTGATTTAAAACCCAGTTTTTCAATTAAATTAGCCCCCAAAATAAATAGATGCTAAAGTCATTTATCTTAGGAAATTACTCATTAATGACCCTGTTCCACATTTCTTAGACTCAAAGATTTCAAAGAAGAGTAGAGTCTTTGGGAAAAAAGAGCTAATGTATAAAATCCTTGGCCAGCCTAATGTTTCTTTCTCAATTTCTCGTGAGTCTGGGCAAATAAGTAGAACAGCTCATGGTTTTATAAACTTCATTTTTAAAAATTGTGTTAATAGGTTGTAGTCTGTATTGGGATTTGGAAGTAATTATAAGCTGCTAATGAGATATTCTTTCTTGATTGCTCTTGTCTTAAAAATAGCCTAATCTATTTAGTAGACTCTGCTTCCTTGACCTCAAGTCCTCCCTCTTGGAAGGGAGTTATTGATACTTTTGCTGTTCTCTGTTGTGACACCTAGCAGAGTGGATAGCTTTGCTGAAAAAGCTGGCAAATGATGCAGATGGTTCTTCAGATAATCCAGGGAATTGCCATTTCTGGAACCTTGTAGGTTTTGTTGTTTGTTGCTGTTTTGAACTTTTTTCCTGAAGTATAACATATATACAGAAAACTGTGCACTTTTTAAGTATACAGCTCAATGAATTACCAAAAGGGAACACACCCAGATGAAGAAACAACACTGTCCGCACCCCAGCATCCCCCGTTCTGTGCCTTTTCATTCACCACCCCTCACCACCACCACCAAGAGAAACACTGTCCCAGCTTCTGATGTCATAGATTAATTTTGCCTGTTTTTAAACTCTGTGTAAATGGAGTCATATGGTATGTACTCTTGTTTCTGGCTTTTGCTTAACATTCTGTATATTGTTACATGTAGTTGAAGGCTATTCATTCTCATGGCCGAATAGTATGACTGCAGTCTGTTTATCCATTCTGATGTTGATGGACATTTGGATAGTTACCAGTTCTTAGCTTTTATAAAGAGTGCTATTGAGAGCATTCTTATACCTGTCTTTTGGTGAACATACGTTTGCACATCCATTGGGCACATCTAAGCGGGCAGTTGCTGGGGCAGAGGGCACACATATGTTCAACACTGTTCCAAAACGGTGTCTTAATGTACCCTCCCACCAGCACTATGGGAATTCTCTTTGTTCCATATCTTTGCCACACTTGGTATTTTTTGTCTTTTTCAATTCAACCATTCTGGTAGATATGTGGAAGAACCATGTGTTTTTATGGGTTTTTTCCATGTAATTTTCTTCAAAATGATGGAAAGGTGGTATTATCTCCACTTGGTCAGGACCCTTCTCTACCCTGTTTGTAAGAAACCGCAGAGTGTGAAGGCCTGAGACAGGCTTTGGAATTCAGCAGGCCTAAGTTCCCGGGCCTCTCCCGGGAACCTCCCTGTTCTCATCCTCATTGTAAAAGGCCTCTCTTGAAGAACCATTGGAAGGAACGTAGAACATGTGTAAGGTGCCTGGCCCAGAGCTGGTATAGAGTGCACGCTCAGCACATCGCAACACTGTTTATGGTGGTGGCTGGTATTTGGTAAGCTACACGCTATTAAGTTTATTTTTATCATTTTAATATGGATCTATCCCTTTTTAAGTGTCCCTTGACCTGTAAAGTCACTAGGAATGAAAAAAAATCTCAGGATATAAGTAGAAGAAATAATTAAAGTGTGACTTGCCATCTAAACCATTCTTTCCTGGGCACTTTATTGTCAAGAATAAGGTTGTTGGAATCCAGAGAGCCATTAGCTAGGAAAGAGGTTTCCAGTCATTTTGAGCTGAACTTATATTTGAAGGAAAATGTCCAAATTTGGTTAATTTAATATAAAGAGAGGCTTGAGGCTTTTATTTTTAAGCAAAAATGAACTAGGAGATGGTGGTTCCTGAAACATTTTTCCCCCAAGCCTTTCAATAACAGAAGAGCAACAACACATTAGTAATATCTATTCCTGGCAAGTTTTAATAAGGGAAATGATGCTTCAGTAGCATAAATTCAATTTGGGAAGTTAATTTCCTTAGGATATCATTGAAGAAAAAGGTATAATTTTTAAAGAAAGGTAGGAATCGAAAGATTGTTAATAACTTTCCAGGTTGTAGTCTGAATAAAAATGATGTGCTTTCCTTGAAAACACTAGGTTTAGTGAAATAAGCCAGACATAGACAGAAAAATATTGTAGATTCCACTTACACGAGGTACCTAGAATAGGCGGAAAAAAAAAAAAATGATGTGCTTTGAAGCAAGAAAGAGACTCCTGGCTAAGAACTCCCATGCCCTAGTCCTTGCGTCTGGCCTGTGGGGAAGAACACCCCCCAGTCTGCGCTCCTTGCATGACACTACAGGCTTTGAGCATCGTTGAGAATCCTTGATATATCTTAGGCAACATTTAAAAGTAAATTTTTATCTAGCCTCAGTGTGTCGTGGCTGTATTGATATTAGACATAGTCAGTGGACGGTGCTTTAATGTACTGTCTGGAAAATGGCTCAGCCTAGCAAGCAATAGACTCAGTAGAGAAGCTAAGTTGTAGCTTAATCATTACAGATAATGATGTGATGTGTGAACAGTGTGTGTTGAATGAGTCTCTAATTTTGATCACTGACTTAATACCATATTTCACCAATTCCCAGTTACACATCTTTTCTATATTTTAACATCTCTGAAATCAAGATACACCTTTAATTCAGTGGTGTGTCATAGTTTGTCAGCATTTTCTTTCCTAATGGTACGTAAATAACATGATGCCTTACAGTTGATGGTGTATTCGATTTGATGGAATACAGTAAAAATATAGACTGACAGTATGAGTTTGAAAACCCCAGACTAGATGATTCCAAGCTGTATTTTATGGCTCCCTGGTAGTTTCCTAATTTGTTTCACGTATTGGAATTTGAGTAGGATTTCAAGTATAGAAAGTGCTCAGCTGCTCTTTCAAAAAGAAGTTTAAAGAACCCAACTCAATGGGCCCTTCATTTTGACATCAGGATATATCACATGAACACCTTCTTCTTGCACAGCGTTCTAATGGTAGAGATAGAGATAGAGATTGTGAAAATTCAGCTGCTCTCCTCTACCCCCCACCCAAACATAACCTCTGACATTCTATCCTTCCAATTCCCTCTCAGGTATTTATGTGCACATTTATACATATATGTCCATCTGATCAGTTTATTATCAATTTACTCCATAAATGGCACCATTTTATATAATAAATGCTATTACTTAGCATTATGTTTTGATTTTTTTTTAACTTATTTTGGAGCTTTTTCTAGGTTAGTTCATGTAGGTGTCTGTCATTTTTTAGTGGCGTAATAGATTTCATTGTATAAATGACGCAAGTATTCTTCCCGTTTTATGCATGGAGAATGATGCTCCAGAAAAGTTAGATGTCATTACCCAAGGTCACACAGTTGGGTTGCGTTTAGAACCTGGGTCTTCTGGTGCCCAGTCGGTGTTTTTTCTGGTAGTACTGGGCTTCTATGTACAGATACTGTAGCCAACTATTGTATTTTAATTACTTTGGTTCTGTTTTGCTTACATAAAGCCAAAACATTCCACTTGGAAATTAAAAACTCTCTTCCTTCTGTAGTATCATCACATTTTCTTTTTACTCTGTACTTGTTTTGCTAGAAGTGAGTGCTACATTCCTTTTCCCCTACCTACAATGTGCTCTCCTTGGTAAAAGAGATTTATTCATCCCTGGATATGTTATGTACAAAAGTAGTTGCTTAATAAAAGCTTACAGTTCCCTCCTGCCACTCTCCAACCACATCCTGCCTGTTCAGGAATGCTCTCTTAGAAAATGGCTGTATGGGGAACACCAGGTACACTGAGAAGACCCTTCTCATGTCTGTGCTCTCCCAGAGACTGCTGTTTCTCCACATTATCTCGACTCCTGGGTGAGCCCCTTGTTGTTCTCTCTGGCCCTGCCCACCCATCTTCCCTGCCTTTCTGGTCTCTGATTCTGTGCTCCTGTTATCCCCACTGTGCTCCGATCAGGCCCCAGTACAGAGAAAACCTGAAGAGTTTGGAACGTTATTCCCACACAGCATACTGGTGTCTCCTTTCCCAGCCCTCTAGCAGCTCCTGGCTTTGAAATTCCATTGAATGTTTGCTGGTTCCTCTGCTCAGGAATGTGCATGTACACATCCTGTTGATGGATAACTGACTTTGTGTGTGGTGAAATAGAGGCTTGGCCAAGGGCAAATGAAGGGAAGGTACGTTTGAAAACAAGGGCATTAGGCAAAATTAATTTAAATGGAAATTTGGAGGCCAAAAAACCAACTACTTTTTAAAATTAGGTTTTTAGTAGTACTGGAAAATATTTCTCAAGGCTGTTTATGTATATGTAGCTGAAACAACTGTGTCCTTGCAGAAGCGTTTAGTGCCATTCCCCCTCTCCTCCCCGTTTATCCCCCCCAGTTAGGTTACTGGAATTAACAGGCTTAGTGCTCTGTTCTTTGAAAAGACTTGGGGATCATCAACTTTCAGAGAGTTCTGTTCCAGAAAGATGGCCACATTATAGAACAATCCTCAAATGCAGTGTTACTGGGAACACTCAGAATTAGTCCAGAAATAGAAAATGAGCTGGTGGGAGATTCTTTTCCTACAAGGAATGTGTTTTCATTGTAGAGGAGTGAGATGAGAATTTCCAGCCAGCACAAAGAAAATATCTTAGGTTATGTTTCTGTAGTGTCCATATCTATCCACTGTTCAACATCTGATTTAGTCCCGTGTTCATTATGGTTTATTTTTTATTTAAAAAGTGGTAACAGCTAGCGTTTACTGGTCAAATGTTGGACAGTGAGCTCTTTCTACTTATTCCTACTTACTCCTTGTGAAGTAAGTACCGTTTTCTTCCCATTTAATTTAAGATTATTTCACAAATCTATGAGGTAGATACCATTACTGCCCCTGAGTTACAGCTAAAGAAACCCAGGCTCAAAAGAAGCAATATACTCAATCAAGATCACGTAGCTAGTGAGTAGTGGAGCCAGGATTTCAAACTGCTACTCTCTCTTGTTCTTTGATGGCCATCCTTGGACAGTTGCCCCGGGCTGCCTTGGCTGGCAGTGTGGCCCCAGGCTGTGGGCACAAACCACGGCTCCACTACTTCCTATTGGAGTGACCTCTGGCAAGGTGCTTTCTGTGCACTTTGGTGTCTTCATCTGTAAAATTGTTATAATAAAAATATGTCTCTCATAGGGTTGTGGAGTTAATACATAGAAATTAAGAGTGCTTGGCATATAGTAGTTGCTCAGTAAGTGTGGCTGTTGTTACTATAACCTGATGGTTTTCAGTCATTTCAGATAGGAATGCTTTCAGCTGTGAGTAACAGAAAACTTGAATTTCTGTAGGTTGAATAGCGATTTATTTTTCTCACCTAAACAAGTCTGCAGGTGTGGGCCTTAATTCAGTAGCTCTGCAGTGCCATCAGAGGCACCTCCTTGTCTCTGTATGCCACCATGTTTAGCACGGCCACTTACTTCGGGCTCACAAGCTGATTGCTGCAGCTCTAGACAGCCTGTTTGCATTCAGGGGAGAAAGCTGAAAGGCCATGCCAGGCTCTTTTTTTCTCCCTTTATCAGGAAAAGCAGAAGCTTCACTAAGCCAGAATGTACTACCAGGCTTGTGCTTTCATCCGGTTGGCTAGAACCAGGGTTCATGGCCACTCCTAGCTGCAGTAGAGGCTGGGAAAGGGTAGTGTGTAGGGGTCAGCTCATGAGGACGTATTGTTAGAGTTTCAGGAAATTTGCCGTCTAGATGATACTACTTGGAATAGCTTGATTTCTGCCATGGTGGGAATATTTACTCCAGAAACCAGCAAACGCTACAAATCAAGTCCCCTTTCCCAAGCCAGCTGTTAAACATTTACCAGCACACCATTGGATATATTTAACTCCATATGCCAGAGTGGGAAGTGGCAGCAAGTAGAAGTGAGAGGTAGAGATGTGAAATGGTCATTGGGTCAGCCAAGCAGCAGCATCTTCCAAGCTTACCATTTGATGGAGAGAGTTAGATGCCAACATATGGAAAAGTTTATTAGTCCGTTTTTTAGAAAGACTAAAGTTAACCTTTAGCTAAGCTTATTCCCTACTATAAACAAGTATGGATCAAAATTAGGTGTATTCTACTAGGTATATTAGTTATATTCTTAAATTTCCAATACATTGGTTTTTACTGTACTGTAGTGAGATCAAATTCGATATTTTGAAGAGTAAACTGTTTAAAGCTCTTTTAATACCAATGATTGCAGAAAATCAGAGCTGGGGAGGACCTCTCGAGATTGTCTAGGACAACCCCTTCATCAACCAAAGGGAACCTGAGGCTCCAAGGATATGTGCTTTGCCCAGACGCCAAAGCAAGGGAGTGGAGCAGTCCTCCTGGAACCCAGGTGTCCTGGCAGTCCAGTGTTCATTCCAGAACCTGAGGGTTTACAACCCACCTTTCTGCTTCCTGCTTCTTCCTATTCTCTGTCCTGCCCCAGTGCGTGCTTATGCTGGTATCCCTTTTACCAGCTTTGGTGGTGCTAGGAAGTTTTGCTGCTATCTGCCATGTGTCTCCCAGGAAACCTACTTTAAACTGCTTTGTTTTAGATTTTAGAGAATAGAGCATTGATTTTTTTTTTTTAATGAAAGAAGCTTGAAGAATTTGATCTTTGCTACAGTACAGTACAAACTAATATTGGAAATTTAAGAATATGCCTAATATACCTAATTGGAACATAACTGATTTTGATCCATATTTTTTTACAGTAGGGAATAAACTTAGCTAAAAATTAACTTTAGTCTTTCTTAAAAAAGACTAGTAATTTTTTCCATATGTTGGTGTCTAACTCTCCCCATCAGATGGTAAGCTCTTTGGGAACAGCCTCTTTGGGCTGTCTTGTCATCCCTGTGGGGATGGATGTGTACACACTGTGCATGTGGCAGGCAGGCACTTGGCAGATGTTTGCTGAATGAATGAATGCCCAACTTAGACTGGTTTCATATCTTCATATGCATAAAGTTCATCAGTAGCTGTTGTCTTAGTGTGGACTCTAGATAGGAAATGTCTGAATCCTGGTATTGTGACCCTGTAAACTCCATTTCCTCAGCTGTCTGATATGAGTGATGGAAACAGGAGACCCACATACACCACAGCCTCACTGGTATAAAGACATGGAGGGGGAAGATGAGGTGGACTGGGGGATTGAAACCGAATGTTACAAAGAGGTGCCTTTCCAGAAACAGTTACTGAGATATCCTTACAGCTTCTCCAGCCTCCTGTTATTTTTGAGTTGAGTCCCATGCCTGCTCCCTTCTCATGTGATCATGGTAAGAGAGTTGCCTTCTATTGAAGCCCCTAAAATCATCGTTTTGAGGAAGCCTGACTAGGAAACAGAAACAGCTTTGTTAAAGACAAACCTATGTTTGTAGTTTTTTTTTTTTTCTTTACATGACTGAATGCTGTTCTGAACCAATTCTAAATGTGTATTTATCTACAGCCAAGTTACATCAGTGATGCGGGACCCCCTGGTCGAAGCTCTCTGGACAGCATCGAGATGGCCTATGCCCGGCAGGTGAGTGTGTTCTCAAGGAAGATCGAATCCAGGAAAATCCTCTGTGAGCCCACTGGGAAGTAAAAGAGAACGCAGACTTCATGTGAAAGTCCAACCCTGAAAACAAGTTGGGTTTTCGTTCAGAGGACGTGTTAATATTTTACCATCTAGGTTCCTGGAGAAGTCTATCAAATTGGGTAATAGAATGACTCAGGTTTGATTTAGGGAAATTGAAATCTGCCTCACACACTGACCAAGGCATCTCATTTTGCATTTGGCAACAGCCCATGTACAGTAAAGCTTTGAGTAACTGCACTGCTGTGTAAATGGAGTTCTGTATTAACTGATCACCTGGTCGGCAAATGGTGTTATCAGAAATGCTTTTTCACCCCGTTGTAGAGAGAAATTTTCTAAATGCTTTTCTGCCTTGGTAAGCATAGTGTACTCACCATTACCTGATATTACTATCCTGGAGAAGCTTATGATATTTGGGGGGTTGTGGTTCTTGTGGTATATCATGACCATGCGATAGTTTGAGTATGGATTGAGACACTTTGTGGTAAAACTCAGGGACTCTGCTGACTGAAACTGCCCTTAGGACAGTACATACCTGGAATTGACTTTTTGAATAAAGCAGTGCTGGCCACGTGTGCATTTTATTCTAATTTGCTGCTTTGCTGCACAAAGTATCAAGAAGGGAAAACAGTCTGGTTTCTTGAATTGAGGGTGGTGGGCTTCCATCCCCTTTAAATTGTCCTGCACCAGCAGTGACCAAGGAACATCTGTTCTGTCGTGACCAACTCCCGCTATTCTTTTTTTTAAAAAAATAAATTTATTTATTCATTTGTTTTTTATTTTTCTATTTTGGCTGTGTTGGGTCTTCATTGCTGCGCATGGCTTTCTCTAGTTGAGGCAAGCAGGGGCGACTCTTCTCGCGGTGCGCGGGCTTCTCATTGCGGTGGCTTCTCTTGTTGCAGAGCACAGGCTCTAGAGTGCAGGCTCAGTAGTTGTGGCACACGGGCTTAGTTGCTCCACGGCATGTGGGATCTTCCCGGGCCAGGAATCAAACCCGTGTCCCCTGCATTGGCAGGCGGATTCTTAACCACTGCGCCACCAGGGAAGCCCTCCCGCGATCGGTGCCACTGTGGCCCTCAGCATCACCCAATTCCTTTCTTCTGTCCAACCTGGGCTGGGGTGGGGTGGGGTAGGTGGAGACAAAAACACATGGTGGCTATAGAGCTGAACAGGGGGAGGGGAGAAACTGCTAGACCCTGTGCCTTTGACAGAGGGGTGCCTTAACTGAATTATTTGGTGAGCTGATGGTATTATCGGAGATCCTTCTTGTACCCCTTGTTGAGAAGAATGTTCTAAATGCTCTTTTTAAGCCTCTCTTCTTCAGCATACCACTGCCAGTTCTAACTCTAGGTATCTGAAACCAGCCACATCAGCTTCCCTCACATAATTCCCCGTCCTTCCAACTCCCTCATGTTTTACTACTGGGCCTTCATTTATTTTTTCTCCAGTTTTTAGATCTCTCTCTTTCTCCCACACTACATCTACATTTTTTAAAATTTCACTTTCATTATGTGACTGACTTCCATTGCCACAGGCACCATCAGAATTCAGGCCTAATGAAATTACAAGCTTTTGAGGAGAGAAACCATGTATCTTCCATGTCTGTGAAGACTAAAACTTCATACAACTAAGGTTTACTAGCACTCAGGACGCTGGAATGTCATGTATCTGTTTACATGGCTATCCCCTCCAGTGGAGAGCGAATCTTTATATCCCATGTTGAACACAGTACCCCACGGAGGGCTCCTCATAAATGCTCATTGAGTGAACAAACACCACGTTCTGGTTTAAAAACCGTTTCATTTAATCTTTATAACACTCCTGGAGGCTGCGTGATACTCTCCCCCATTTAGAGTAGAGGGAGGTAAGGTTCCACAGGGTCCTGACTTGTCTAACATCACGACCTTGTTCAGTCCTTGGTAGAGCAAGGACTTCAGATGCAAAGAGTAGAACTTACTAGTTTTTACCATCATTATGTTGGTTTTTTAAAAATAAAATCCAAAGTAATATTGACTTTTCCATTCACTGAACGTCACATAGTTCCTTTTTCTTGAGAAAATTTTACTAAGGAGCTGGGATTCTTTCCCGGAGAAATGAGTACTGCAGATGGGCAGCAACTGCTCTTCTAAAACACGTGGAGGGCTGCGACCTGACAGTCCTTACTAAGTCCACAAACCCTGGGCCTGGGGCCATTCAGTCCTTTTGCCAGAAAGATTACCAAATGTTTCCCCGGGTTCCTAGGAAGCAGCAGCAGGAGACCTTCCACTTTGGTCCTTGCTCTCTGGGACTGATGGTCTGCTGGGCAGAGCAACGCAGAACTGACCATGGGACTCCCCCCAACCCCCGGGACCAACTCCTCAGATGTGAGGAAGCCTGGGCTAGCGGCTAGCTTTGGTGGGTGTCGATGCTGCTGTCTGAAGCTCAGGCACAGAACTGGGAAGCTGGCCGGAGGCCTTGCCCTCCAGGCAGTGTGGATAGCTCAGCCACTCTGAGGAAGGAAAACTTCTGACCATTGGGCAGAAGCTGGTTTCAGAACTGCTTCAAGGGGTTCTAAAAAGAAAAGGTGAAAATAGAATTTGTGCTATTTGCTTTTCCTTTCAGATTTATATCTATAACGAGAAGATTGTCAACGGACACCTGCAGCCTAACCTTGTGGACCTCTGTGCTTCCGTCACAGAGCTGGATGATAAGGTAGTGCCCAGAGCTGACCCGAGGAGACATGTGGGGTCTGGTGTTCCAATGGGATTAGCAGCTTGCTGACTTGGCAGAAATGTGCTGAAGAGAAACTCTATGCCATGGAAGAAGATGTTAACTGTTCTTCAGAGTTTTATTTTAAATAATTTTGGGGTGGTTTTCTGATGATGATCCTATATATATAAATATATGTATCTTTATGCATCTCCAAAAGGCCCAGCGAAGCTGTGTTTGCTTTGAAGTCCTGTCAGGCTCCAGCTCCTCCCTGCCAGTTTCCCTCCTTAGACAGACTAACAGACTCTCTCACGAGATGTCAATTGTAAAGGTGATGCGGTTTTCACACCAGTGAGCCCCTTGAACTTGATTCAGGTGGGGTCTTTAAAAGCCACTGGTTCTGTTCCTCTCTGACTCCCCATCTTTATTCCTGCCCCTCAGTTCTTATCCTTGGCCAATTTTCTCCCGCTGGGGGAAAAAAATTAAAAAGGGGATGGATAGATTGGTAGGTGGCCAGGAGGAAGGGAGAAAGGAGGAAAGGCTATAATGGACGCAAGCACTCGTACACACTTTTTTTTTCCTTCAAAAATGCTTTATTTTTTTTTAATAGTAAATATAAGACAATACAAACCAATCTAAAGAAAATAAGAATTTATCTACCATCTCACCACCTAAAAAGGGTCACATTTCCGGTGGATTTTCTACAGTTTTTAATTTTTGAGAGAAACAGTGAAAACAGGATTTTCTCTTTTCCTTTGGAAAAGGTGTAAACCTGCTTTTTCTCTAATTGCTACTGTCTTCCAAGGATTCTTAACTTTATATTTTGCAAAGGGTTCAGGGAACACATTTTTAGGAGAGGTTTACAGCCAGGAGGATTCTGGGAAGAGGGAGTCCAGCTGTGTGGTGGTAACACACAGGAGAGATCACCAGTGCCTTTCCTGGGAGGCCACAGGAAGCCGTCTTTTGAAGGGAGTGAATAGGCAGGAGAAAAGGAGGCTGTGCCACTCACACGGTGGGGTAAGAGCAGTGGCCCCTGGAGAGCCTCTGGGAGGGCAGAACCTGTATTATTTAGGTTAAACTCTTATTTTAAGCCTTAAAAAACTCCAGTGACCTTGTAAGGACTGAAATGCAGTTACTTGAGTTTAAACTCCTAGAGCTTTGGATGATTATAAATGTATTCACTCTCTCTTAAGGGATAACCCACTGAGATTCAGTGTTCTTGTTAGTTTTATGTGGTCTTAATTATGTAGGTGGGTATGTCAGACCTGGAATAGTAATTGATCTGAAAACCAGCTCGGGACAGGGGCTGCTTGCAGGGAAGACGGGAGCCTGGCAGCTGGCCGGGAAGAGGTGCGTCTTCTGTACTGGGCTTGAGCCTGAGGGCCTCAGACAGGACGTTAACCTCTTCCCCCTCCGTGTCCCGCCTGCCTTTGAGTCAGATTGCCGCGGAGAACCGGGCAATTTCCCCGGCCCCACAGCATTGTCACATGCAGTCTCATTTATGGGCAGAACATCTCCGACATGTGGACCATGGTAAAACAAATGACAGACGTGTTGTTGACACCGGCGACTGATGCCCTGAAGAGCCGCGGCAGCGTGGAAGTGCGCATGGAGTTCGTCAGGCAGGCCTTGGGGTACCTCGAGCAGAGGTAAGGCAACGGCGGCACAGAGGCTGGCTTTAAAATCCCCCGAAGGCAGCCGTTCTTGGGTTTCAAGTAGTCCTCAAGCTAAATGCTCTGTAGCTGGTATAATTTAAACAAGGTTGAGCAAGTCTGAGAGGTGTTGGGCTTTTTTCAGAAACACTTCTCTACCAGAACTATTTATGCACTGATATAAAATCATTTTGAGTGGGAGCATTGAGCACTGTTAGGCTTTTCTTTTTCTCTTTGTCCACTCTCTGTCCCTCAGTACAGAGTCACAATTATTAGGGCACGATGCCTTGGGTCAGGATCCTTGTCCCTCCTGTGGTTCAGCCATTACTGCTTAGGCTCTTTGTTTTCTCTAGGCATTTTAATTTTCCCACCCAACATTACCACCTTCAAACCTTAGGAAGGCCCCTTGATCCTTTGTTTTCCTTCTGGCTCTACTTGGTTAATCCTTGTGAGTCCAGATCCTTCCCTGCTGCTAATGCCTCTGATTTGTGCCTGGGTTTTTTTTTGGCATCTCCTCACTAATTGGAGTTGGTCACCAAGGGGTTTGTGGCTGTGCCCTTGTGCCCTAACTATTGTCCCCCTCATTGATAGGGCCCGTGCCATTCATCCACTCCCTGTGGACACTCCTTGTTCTGAATTGGCCAGCAGGGGTTGTCATGAGCGTGCAACAGACCCTCTTTATTTCAGAGACAGGGTGCTGGGCCTCTCTCTGTTGGCGCGAGAAGAGAAAGCCAAGCTGAATACACTTGTTCAGTTGCAGTTCTTTGCTGCTGGGCCCATGCAGCTGCCAATGGCCTTGTAGTGTGGTCACCCTCTGTCAACAAAATACTACTTCATTAGGAAGTCAAGGTAATTCAGACCTGGTACAGCAGAGAGAGAACAGGTTTTTATACCAAATACTAAATTAATTATATAATAGCTACATGAGATGAACACCATCAGACATATTAAACTCACTAGCCTCCATTCTTTTGTTAAGAAAAATCTGGAACTCCAAGTGGTTTTTTATTGCTTCTGGCACAGGGCACAAAGAGTTCATAAAGTATTATATCAGGCTTTCACTAAATTTTTGTAATGTAAATTTCTAAGTCTTAAGCCATAAAGAACCTAATGTATATAGTGGTATTTGCTACAAGTCAGCAAAATATGAGTCAGAAGTTCTTACAGTATATAAAAAACATTAGGATTTTATTTTTTAATGTGTGTACATATATGACTGCTCATGACTGCTTTTTCTTCAGTAAACCTCATCCTTAACGTTGCTTGACTTCACCAGTGGTACCAGGGTGCAGTTTCTGGTTTTATATATGTAAGCTATCCCATTTCTTTTACTATTCTTTTCATTTAGTTTTTTTGGAATTATGTTGTTCCATTAATTCCTTTAGCGGCACTTGGAGCTATTTAGGAGTTTCCTGTGCACAACTATTATATGCTTATTTTCTTTTTCACTCTAGTAGCATCACTCTCTGATGGCATCCTTTTTAAGATTTGTTGACCCTTTTGATAAAGGGAATATTTCAGATAATTGTACTCACTAAAAAAAATATTTTTTCTGATGCTAATCCACTGACAGTATAACGTACATACAGTATTACAAGTGATGTAATACACCAGGTGGCAAAGTAAACCTGGTCCTAAATTACTTTGGGGGTATAAGGCTGAAAATGTTGAGAAAACATAGCATTGGTCTGTTTCCTGCCACATTCCGAATTTGAAGCAAGGTACACATTTCTTAGCTCTCAAGGAATTTAGGCTCTGAGGCCCTTTCCAGCATGTGAGTTGTCTTCATTCAAGTTTGAAGAGACCATAGTGGGCATCTGTTTGTCCTGGTTGCTACAGGACTCTTCTGTAATCTCTTTTCCAACCTTTGCTTTTAAATGCTTACAGTGATGGCGAACTCATTACATTTTCTAAATTGAATTGTGTTCATTTTTCATTATGAAAATACTACATGACTGTTATAGAAATTTTGGAAGATGCCAAAAAGAGGACCTGAAAAAGGGAGCGGTCCCCTCTCCCCCACCCAGAGGCCCCTGGCATCTTGTTGTATTTCCTTACCCCCACACCACCCCCGCCGCCTTTTTGGACATATGAATATTTTGTTTGATATGTATCTTTTACACAGCTTATGATCCAAATGTGTACAATATATGGTTTTATATAGTTTGCTTTTAAAATTTTTTGTCAGTATCATTTTTTATGACTACATCAATTTCCATTGAGTCTGTTTTCTGTAATTGACAGTTAGGTGTTTTTCTCTGTGTGTCTCTCTCTCTTTCTCTCTCTCTCTCTCTCACTCTCACCCTGTCTCTCTCAGCTGGTTATTATACTTAATGTGGTATAATATTAATATTATTATGTGGTTGAACATATGAAGCACCTGACTTTTTGAGGCAGTCTGTTTTGTTTTGGACAAGAAACATATTTAGAAAGTTCTTCAATGTATTAACCCCATGTTTGGGTATCTATAACTTGAACCATTTAATCTTTTTTTTTTTTAGATATTGGGGGTAGGAGTTTATTAATTTATTTATTTTTGCTGTGTTGGGTCTTCATTTCTGTGCGAGGGCTTTCTCTAGTTGTGGCAAGCGGGGACCACTCTCCATCGCGGTGCAGGGGCCTCTCACTATCGCAGCCTCTCTTGTTGCGGAGCACAGGCTCCAGACGCGCAAGCTCAGTAGTTGTGGCTCACGGGCTTGGTTGCTCCGCGGCATGTGGGATCCTCCCAGACCAGGGCTCGAACCCGTGTCCCCTGCATTAGCAGGCAGATTCTCAACCACTGCACCACCAGGGAAGCCCCATTTAATCTTAATATAAAAGCAATTTTAAAACACTGTAAAGGATTTTAAGAAGCCTGCTAGCAAATAAATAAACAGGAAATGATAGAAAATCATTTGCAACCACCAATGTGACAGTGGGTTCAGCAAGGACCACCAGTGGAAACTATTGGGTGAAAGATTATTGGTGAACAGATTATTCACATGATCTCCAAGTATCACCCCATAGAGTACTTATTAATTACAAAGGGGAAAGGAGGTGCTTTTACAGCGGTGAAATCTGGTGGACAACACCTTTAACCAAGTGATCAAATTAAATGTTACCAAGAAGGGCAAAATGGTATTACCTGCCTCATTGTGGCAGTACCAGCATCAGCTGTGTAGGTAGGGTTCTTGGCAAAAAAGTTGAACCTGAATCAAGTCATGAGAAACTATTCAGCTTGTGGGACATTTTACCAGGTAGCTAGTAGCCTGGATTCTTTTTAAAAGGTCAGTGTCTTTATATAAAAAGTGTTAGAATTACCCTAGATTAAGGGAAATGGAAGTGGTATGACAGCTAAATTTCATGCATTCCCTTGACTGGATCCTGGATTTAAAAAAAAAAACTATAAAGGATGTTATTAAGAAATTTGAATATGTGTTATATTTTAGATAATAACAGTACATTAATGTTAAATTTCTTAGTGTCATGATAGTATTGAGGTTAGGTAGGAGAATGTCCTAACTAGGAGATACATGGTGAAGTATTCACAGATGAGGTAGCCCCTGATTTCTATATTCCTATAACATTTTCAAATGGTTCAGAAAAAAAGTATGTGTGTTTGTGTATGTGTGTATATCTACATATAAAGAGAGAGAAAAAAACATGCATACAAATATTAACAATTGGAGAATCTAAGTACAGGATATATGAGCATTCTTTGGACTATTCATTTTTCATAGGTTTAAAATTTTTCAAAATGAAAAATTTGAAAAGATCCCACTAGAGCATTAGGCTGTGAGCTGGAGCAATTATTATTCTGCACATTAGCCTTTAATGCATTTGAAGTCCACTATTACATTGCTCCAGGGATTCTTTTGAGTATCTGCAGTGATGAGAAATCTTCACAGTGGTCCACTGCCCAATGAATAAATAATGTAGTTTGCTTCATTAAGCATGCACTGTTTCCTCTTCTATGTTAGGTTGAAATCCAGGCCCTTCCCTGTGGAGTTCACAGTCTAATGTTGTGGGTATGGACATAGATACGTGTAATATGTGTTTTCAACCTCCCTTTTTTTGCCTTTAAATTTTTTCCAGTTATAAGAATTACACCCTTGTGACTGTCTTTGGCAACTTGCATCAGGCCCAGCTGGGCGGGGTGCCTGGGACTTACCAGTTGGTTCGAAGTTTCCTGAACATTAAACTTCCAGCTCCCTTGCCTGGACTTCAGGTATTGGCATCTTTCTCTATGTGATCAGTTACTTTCCCAGAGCAGTCTCTCTCTGATAGGCGTTTTCAGTTTAAATGAGGTTATGTGTGGGAACTACTATATGGAGAAGAGACCAGAGGGGGCGGGGAGAGAAGCTAGAAGACCTTGGGAGACTGGTGGTGCAGGAGTCCAGGTGATAATGGTGGTCGCTCAGCTTAGGGTGGAGGAGGGTGCAGGGGGATGATGTCATTGGGTTCTGGACATGTTTTGAAAGTAGACCCAGTAGGACTGTGGAAGAACTTGGATATGGCAGAGTCAGGGCTGACTTCTGAGATTGTTGGCCCAAACAGCTGAAAGAACAGAGTTAGATATGGGTCCTAGAACGTGCCTTTCTTCTCAGCTCGCAGTCTAGTTACAGTCAGATACAGACCCTGTGCAAAGTGCTGAACCGGAGCTGTGTACCAAGGGTGGTGGGCTGCAGGCTCCTGGCTTCATACAGGAGGTGAGGCCCACACTTGTGCTTGAAGAGTAGGGGCTTGCCAGCCAGGGGTCTGGGAAAAGGGTATTCCAGGAGGAGGGAGGAGCGTAAACAAATGCGTGGAGGCGGGAAAGAATATCTGGCATATCGGGTGTGTGGTAGGGCTGGACCAGCCTGGGGCCAGCTGGTGACGGCCTTGAGCACCAGGCTCAGCACTTAGGATGTAAATTGCTCAAAGGGGTTTAAGTGAGGAAGTGACACGATCAGATCTGGGCTTAAGAAAGAGTGCTGCCGAGGGAAGGGTGGAGGGGCCAAGAAAGGAAGTCTGAGGTCCACTTTTCTGGAGGAATTGGGGAGAAGCAGAAAGAGGAGTAACCACAGGGCTGCTGCGCAGGTGATGACAAAGCCACTTTTAGGAGAGAGAAGCTCTAGTGCTGGGAGAGTGGGAACAGAGCTGCCTTCTTAGATTCCCCAGTGCATAACGTAGCACCGTGTCCAAAACAAAGATACTCACTAAGTGAATGAACAGCTAACAGGTGAATGGAAGTGCCAGAATCCATTTAGCTAATCATTAATGGTTAACATTTTATAAACTCAAGTATGATGATAGTCTCTTATTGGTCAGTGAACGTCCTTAGCCTGAGTGCATGTCTGTAAATTATCACAGAAGAACATGTCACCTCATTGCTGTGGGTACTGGGGTTCCACGGAGAACCCACTGGCAGTCTTTGAATCCTGTGCACACAGTGCTGTAAAGGAAAGGCTCTCGAGCCAGACTGCCGCTTACCAGCTTACCTTGGAAAAATCATTTAACATCCCCATGCCTCAGGTTCCTGGTTTGTAAAACAGAGAGGAGGAGGCCATTCATGGTCCCTGCCTAGTGGAGTTGTGAGATTAAGTGACTTAATACAAGAGGGCTTAGCTGAGGGCCAGCACATCGAAAGTCGTCAGTTAAACCTTTCCTCTTTTAGGATGGAGAGGTGGAAGGCCATCCTGTGTGGGCGTTAATTTATTACTGCCTGCGCTGTGGAGACCTGCTTGCCGCTTCACAGGTGGTCAACCGAGCCCAGCACCAGCTGGGAGAGTTTAAAACTTGGTTCCAGGAATACATGAACAGCAAGGACAGAAGGTACGATGAATGAGATGGTGCATCCAGAAGAAGCCACGTGGAATCAGCAGGGTGGCCCCCACTGGCATTGCTCTCTTTTCCTTGTGCATGGCTCCAAATAAGTTTCTGCTTGGGAGAAAAATGAAGTTTAGAAAGCAAGTAGAACTCTATAGAATAACAGTTGAAAACATAAAAGAGCCCCGTTCTGACACCATGTGTACACTTACAAAGTCCCAGGCACATCAAGGATGCTTTATTAAATGAAACTTTGTTGTATTACACTTCACTTGTTCACATTTAGTGCTCTTCTGGTTGACCCAAATGACAATATACACTTCATACTCAAAGGCCAGAGTTAGAAGTTAGCAAACTTGAGATATAATCATTGAATTAATTCAGTAAGTTTTCTTTTTTTTTTAGTTCTCTTGCATTAAGGAACTGCTAAGCATTCGTTTTTCTCTGGTTTTTGTTAATGTAATAGGACTTAAGTTCATATGCGAACCCAGTTTAAATATACATACATGTATGTAGAAGAAATAATGGTGGTTACCGCAGTTATACATGTGGAAAACCAGGGTTACTTTTTTGGCAGTGTCAATAATGCCATGTCCAGAGATTGTCTTAAACCATAAGCCCTGTCTTGCTCATGTTAGAGAGTGTAAAGTAGGGACAGTGTTTTAGGGTTCCCCCAGATGCAGACCCTGAGGCAAGGATTTGAGTGCACAGAGTTTATCTGGGAGGTGATCTCACAGGGATAAGGGAGTGAAGAAGCCAGAGCGGGGCTGAGGCACTTAAGGGACTGACTCAGTCTTGCCCATCACTGCTTGAGGGCTGCCGGGGAGGTGCGTGGAGGATTAATTCCCCAGACCTTCTCATGTGCCTCTGACAGCCACTACTTGAGGAAGCCAGTGGGCGGAGGCGCAGGTGCTGGTAGCTGCAAGTCTGGTTAAAGTGATGGTGCCCGTGGGTATGGGTGGGACAGTGTTACCCTCCGTGAAGGAAGGCTTCGTGACTCTGCTGTGTGGTTGGGACCTGGGTGCTTTCAGATGCCCGTGAGGATCTTTAGCATATGTGTCTGTGTGTTCCCTTGTGTCTCTAGATTGTCCCCAGCTACGGAGAACAAGCTCCGACTGCATTACCGCAGGGCCCTCAGGAACAACACGGACCCCTACAAACGGGCTGTGTACTGTATCATCGGCAGATGTGACGTCACCGACAACCAGAGCGAGGTGGCCGACAAAACTGAGGACTACCTGTGGCTGAAGGCAGGCGCTGCTTCCCTTGCCCAGTAGGGCACTCTCCCCTTCCCCCTGCGCACACACTGCACACAGATGTTACTGCTTAATGTACAATGTCAATAAGGTGACTGGACTAGTGGATTTCCTGTCTCCTGGCCCATTTTTTATTGTGTAATATTCGCAACCAGTAACACAGACGTTAGCGTAGCCTCGAGCATGGCAGCTAACCAGTTACAAGTCCGCACC
This sequence comes from Physeter macrocephalus, assembly GCF_002837175.3. NCBI lineage: Eukaryota > Metazoa > Chordata > Mammalia > Artiodactyla > Physeteridae > Physeter > Physeter macrocephalus. Next base: position 27,766,365 of record NC_041230.1, on the reverse strand, counting down.
CAGCTCAGGAATTAGCTTGTACCAATGCCTGTATTTCTCTTGGGGGTTTAGTTGAACCAGGTGTGTTTCGATGACGACGGCACCAGCTCCCCACAAGACAGGCTCACTCTCTCTCAGTTCCAGAAACAATTGTTGGAAGACTACGGTAAGATACCCTGAACATAACTACCTTCCCTCTCTTGTCCACCTAAGGTCACTGCTTAGCTTTTTTCTGGGAAAATCCTTCATCTCTGAACTCGGTCTCTCCTTCAGAACCCTCTGGATCTTCAAAACAACACAACAAAACAATGAGTTCAAATTTGGATAGAGGCCACGCACGTGGCCGTAAAGAGAGTATGTGACTTACATGGTCGTTGACAGTAAACTCTTCCCACTAGTTCTTTGAACTGCTCTGGCAGACACTGGCTCAGGGAGAGACATAAGAGGACTTGGCTACTGCTTCCTCAGAGAGCTTGCAGTGACTATATCTGAGCACAAACAAGGGAGAAATAGCTTTTCTTTTTTTCTTTCTCTCACTGTTTAAAAATTTGGGGAAGAAAAGGAGATTCCAACTAGTGGTCCGCAGTGTTGAACGCAGATATCTGTGAATCTGAGTAAACCGAAGCTTTGAAATCATTCCTGTCCTTATTGAGTGACTTTTATCAGGATAAAGGAGAGAAACAGCCCCTTTTGTATTCCGTTTTAAGGTCCTGAGCTCTGTTTCTCGCCCAACTAATGCAAGCAGTTTGGGTTTTACAACACAGCCCCCGCTCGCCAGTTGTTTTGTGAGGTCCGGAGGCTGTGGAAACAGGCCACGGCTGGAGTGGCATCCACTGTGTCCAGAGCCCCCGGATCCATTCAGGCTCAGGCTGGTGCTTTTGTCCCGCCCAGCAAGTCCTTTGAGCACACAGGGCTTCTTCTGGGCTCGGGGCTGCCAGCAGAGGCTGGCTCCTTCTGAGTCAGCTTTGACCTCCTCTCCCCGGGCAGGCGAGTCCCACTTCACGGTGAACCATCAGCCCTTCCTCTACTTCCAAGTGCTGTTCCTGACCGCGCAGTTCGAAGCTGCCATTGCCTTTCTCTTCCGCATGGAGCGGCTGCGCTGCCATGCTGTCCATGTGGCGCTGGTGCTCTTTGAGCTAAAGCTGCTTTTAAAATCCTCGGGACAGAGCGCTCAGCTCCGTGAGTATTTGTTGGCAGTGGCACATCCATAACACATCCCCCCATCGGGTGGCAGTGGACACATAGCTGCAGCCAGCAGGGATTTGGGCAAGTGGTACCAATCATTTTAGAGTGTTGTAGACGGTTGGGCTTATGAGATGATTAGTATGAGGGTTCTTGCCTTTCCCCGCTCCATTAGTATTCCCTGAGGTGTTTAATAGATAAAATGCTGTGCTAAGTGCTAGTTTTGTGGCCAGGGAGTCAGGTCGCCTGGAGGGTGGTGCAGGAGAAACAGTCCCTAGAGTCGTGAGACTGGTTCCCATTAGGGCTCTAACTGGAGACATTGGAAGGCGCAGCCAGCCATCTTGTGTGCCTACCTGCATGGGGTGGGAGTCCGGGGAGGGAGAGAAGATACCTGTGCATGAATGGCTGCAGCTTCCTTAGTAGCACAGCAGACTCACTCCAGAGCACATGCCGTAATGGTCAGTTGTCACCATCTTTTCATTCAGAGACCAGCGTACTAGTGATTTACTAAAAAATGCCACTTTCTCCAATCTGTACTTGGGACGAAATTGAGGACAGGATGGTGAAGGGGATTGGCCTAAGCTCACACTGGCAAACATTGGCTGGGCTGCAGGAGTAGGTGCCACCACTGGGTCTTTGGACTCAGTTCCCATAGCTCTTGGTTGCGTGGGTCAGAAGGGCAGTGTGGTTGTGACCAGTTCTGTCCTCATTGGTGCAGTCAGCCATGAGCCTGGCGACCCTCCCTGCATGCGGAGGCTGAACTTCGTGCGGCTACTCATTCTCTACACCCGGAAGTTTGAATCCACGGACCCGAGAGAGGCCCTCCAGTACTTCTACTTCCTCAGGTTAGACTGGCTTTTGACCATTTACTTCAGCTGGTTTTGATTTCTGCCACTGTGAGAATGACAGTTAGAGACCTTGGGGCCACACCAGAAACCAGGTTGATTTTGTCCCCTTCTAGAGATGAGAAAGACAGTCAAGGAGAAAACATGTTTCTGCGTTGTGTGAGCGAGCTGGTGATAGAAAGTCGAGAGGTATGTCTGTTAACTTTTCTCCACACCCCCATGATTTCCAGTGTACAAGTTCTCATGCTGATGTGATACTGGATGGTCACCTCAATATGAGTTCGGTGGATGTGGCTGGGGGCAGGGGGGTGTTAGAGGTTTTTTTGGTTTCTGACAATGAAAATGTTGATTCAGTCTCACTGTTCTCTAGTCTGTGCAAGACTTCTCCCACCTCCCCTATTCCTCTCGTCTTTAAAGAATTGTGGATTATGTGTATATCCTCGTCCAATAAACTGAGTAAACTTTTTTTGTCTCTGCAGTTCGATATGATTCTTGGAAAACTAGAGAACGATGGAAGTAGAAAGGTGGGTTAAGCGCACCCCAGAGGTGTGTTAGTTTGCAGTTGGGGATTTATAATTGTCCAAAGAATACAGTTAGATTTTAGGGTTCAAGGTACTGAAGATGCAAATCTGAGTGAAGTTGCTTAGTTTTAAAAACAAAGAATGAAAATTACAGGCCTCAGATGATGACCTTGATTTTACATACATTTACATTTCTCCTTAAAATATGTAAATTTGTGGTTAGATAGTTTTTTTTATTATGTTCAGAATACTCATCTGTTCACATCTGCCATATTTTCAGCTGAGAAGGCTACATTTCTGCCATTCTTGGCTCAGAAAATATGCAACAAAGAAATTGGTTACGGCACCTACTCTCCCCAGAGGGGAAAGTTACAAATGCACTTGACCTCTCTCAAAAGATAGTTTTTGAGGGCTCAGAACTCTGCACTGACCCCAGAGATGCAGCTGCTCCCGTGAGCCTTAGCAGTTCCCTAAGACCCATCATGGCTGTTGGGCAATGTAGAAGGGGCAGAGGCGCTGGTGTCAGAGACCCCTCCTGACCCACTCGGGCACTCTCCACATGCCTCTCTTAGGGACTCACTTTCCTCATTTGTAAAAATGGGTGGTTTAGAGCCAGCAGTCTCAAGATGACCTCCCACTGCTCACACCATCCAGAAGAAGACCAGTGGCAGTGCTGGTGACAGTGGCCATGCTTATGGAGCAGTGACAACTGCCAGGCCCCTGTGCTGAATGCTTGACATGTATTTTCTCACCTAATCATCACAAGAACCCAACACAGTGGGAACCATCATCTGTTTTTTAAGGGAGGAAGTGGAGACAAGAGAGGTTATTTTCCTCAAGATCACACAGCTAGTAAGGTAGTGAACTGGAATTTGAGCCCAGTCCTTCTTGACCCCAGAGGCCATGCTCTTCACTGATCTCCTGTGCTGCCAGGGTGGCGGAGCAGGTCACCCGACTTGGTCCAGGGCTGATGGAGAATCAGATGGCCAGTCATACGTCACACAGTCTGCCCTCTCTCTTCACGGTACCTCAGGCCTCTCTCATACTTTCTTGACCATTTGGTTGCTATTGAGTGATGATGCAGATTTTTTTTTTTTTTTTTTTTTTTTTTTTTTTTTTTTAGTATCCTGACACCACTTGCCGTATATTTTTTCAGGACTGGATTTCTTTTGCCATCTGTCTTAGAAAACAAATTCAGAATCTTTCAGGGGCTTCCCTGGTGGCGCAGTGGTTGAGAGTCCGCCTGCCGATGCAGGGGACACGGGTTCGT
>NC_041230.1:27724031-27762521 GCF_002837175.3 Physeter macrocephalus | reverse complement strand
CGGAGCGGTTGGGCCCGTGAGCCATGGCCGCTGAGCCTGCGTGTCCGGAGCCTGTGCTCCGCGACGGGAGAGGCCACAATAGTGAGAGGCCCGTGTACCGAAAAAAAAAAAAAGCTTAGTCCAGAATCTTTCAGATACTTTCTCTGAGCCTCCTGGTTTCTTCCCCCTAGTGCCTACTCATCAGCAAAATTAAAATCATTGATGAATTCACCGATTCTCTAGGTCATTTTGGAAAATTAGAAAGCACAGTCTTACTGGTGACTCCTCTGTGCTGCCTTTGAGTCTGCCTCTTCATGGGTAGTTTCCTTGGTCCTTTTCATATGTTTAATAGGACCTTATATCTTCAAGAAAGCCAGAGTCTAGCTGATGAAATATGTGCATTGCCCAGGGCAAATATTTTCAGTTAAGGTTGTTTTCGGATCTCAGTTGCTTCTCTGTGTTTAAAATAACAGCTCTGTCCCCCCATTTCTCTCTTCCTCCCCTCCATAATTTGTCTTGTCAGCCTGGAGTCATAGATAAGTTTACTAGTGACACAAAGCCTATTATCAACAAAGTTGCTTCCGTGGCAGAAAATAAAGGACTGTTTGAAGAAGCAGCAAAGCTTTATGACCTTGCCAAGGTAAAATGTGCTCTTTTCTTTCTTCTGCACTTAATAGATCTGTCGTCGGCCTTTTGGCATTAAATGCACAAACATTTCGATGGTGCCATTGTTGTACCCCTCTCCCTGCTGAGGCATTTTCTCCTAGTGCTTAGGCAGTTAATAGTCCAGTCAAGGTGAAAGTCCCATTTTACAGAATTATTTCTGCCCATAAGGTCTTTCTGGCCAAACAAGAGTGACATATTGAAAGGCTGTCCCGCGGGCACTGAGCAAAGTCTCCCTTGGCAGCAGAGGAAGCACCCATCACGCTTGGGTGGTGAAGCTGCTGGTGAAGATGCCTGGTGCTCACCCTCCGGGCAGCCGCACACACGCTGTGACCAGTGTGTGTCAGGGAACAAAACCACAGCTGAGGGGTTCTGAGAGAACTGGAGGAAGTAGCTCTTCGTGAGAATGTGCGGGGATTACCGATGACTGTTAGGGCCTGAAGAAGAGTACATTCTCTCCTTTTATCAACTGACCAACGTGGGCAAAAAGAGGGTTATAATTCATTTTTCTTTTCATTTAAAAGTGTTTTGATTGAGGTCTAATTAAAAAGTAGAAAGATGTACACATATTCAGTGAACAGCTTGATGGGTTTCCCACAGGTATGTATCTGTGTCATCACCACCCAGATCAAGACACAGAACAAAAGTTCCCTCTTTGGTTTCGGTTATTTAGTTTTTTTCCTCTTATTGATTATTTTTAATTGATTCCTTTCTTAATTAAAAAAAAACAAACAGAATGCTGACAAGGTGCTGGAGCTGATGAACAAACTGCTCAGCCCCGTCGTCCCCCAGATCAGTGCCCCGCAGTCCAACAAGGAGAGGCTGAAGAACATGGCGCTCTCCGTCGCGGAGCGGTAAGGCCGGGGCTGACTCTGGGGGGTCCCGGGGTTCCCAGCGCCCACCCAGACGCATCTTCAGCTTTACCGTAGCATCAAAGAGTTCCCCAGCGTGGCTCTACTCACTCATCCTCCCACCAGCACCGATGGTTTGAGAGTTCCTGTTTCCCCACGTCATAACCAAACTGTCACTTCGCACTGACACTTGGTAAACATTCTTGCCAAAAGGAAGGGTATGAAAGGGTATCTCAACATTTTAATCCTGTACATGAGGTTTAATTCTAGGCATTATACTCATCTATATGTCATTAGCAGCCATCTCAAAGGCATTTTGGAACAAAGCTAGTGATGGATGGATGGGGAAATTCTTAGAGGTGTAGTGGCCAGTGTTTCAGAAGCTACCTTCCTCCCCATGAGTTCGAGGAGTTATCATACTTTAACCAGTGTAACTCCCAGGCTGGGGCAATAGTTGTCACTTTTTGTGCCCTCTGCAGATACGCCTAATAAAGTGACCCAGTGAAAACTGGGTTGGAGATGCTTGCTGAGATGGGGGCTGAGGCAAGAGAACTGTGCTTCACACAGAACATTTATAGGTGGATTTCTGTCAAACCCGCCATCAAATGCTTGGCCATTTCAAAAGAAACACTATTTTCCACTCCTTAGTTCACTTCATCTAGAGAGTTTAAGAGGTTTTGACATTTTTTAGATGCTATCCTCAAGTTATAGATTGCACAGAAATTCCTAATATACCCCCCTTCCTTCTTTTTTGTCCTTCAGATATAGGTCTCAGGGAATCAGTGCAAATAAATTTGTGGACTCCACGTTCTATCTTCTGTTGGACTTGATCACCTTTTTTGACGAGTATCACAGTGGGCATATTGACAGAGCCTTTGATGTAAGTTTCAGGAGGGGTGTTTGAAGTGGAGGTTAATGTATGCCCTTGAAAAATCAAAACACTTCGTGAGATTCATTTAAAACAAAGGAAATGTCACCAGTGTGCCTGTTAAGTGAAGAAGGACAGGTATGATCCTGTGAATCTAAAAGGGATTTCTGTGTTGCTCTTTTTTTCCTTTCTCTTTTTTCTCTTCCTTTCTTCTTCAGCCTAAAAACAGAGAGGTTTCTCAGAGTAATTTGAAATCTCTGAATTGTAAAACTGCCTCAGAAAAGGAGGATAGGAATTGAGTCAGTCAGCAAGTTAGAATCAAAGCCTTTGAATGAGGGGATTAGCATTTCCTATTAAGAAGCCCACTATGAATGTGTTAGATGCTGACCGTGTGTTTGAGGAGATGAAATGACTGTGATGGTTGTATCATATGGGACCGATGGGTTTTGTTTTAAATAGATAATTGATCGCTTGAAGCTGGTGCCCCTGAATCAGGAAAGTGTGGAAGAGAGAGTGGCTGCCTTCAGAAATTTCAGTGATGAGGTGAGTCATTTTTTTCCTGAATTATAAAATTCTTTTTTCCCCCACTTCTACTGAAAGCTTTTGTTTTAACGTAGCCAATAACTTTAACAGTCCTACTACAGTCACCATCCAGACTGAGTTTTCTAAGACGAGTCCAATTTCAGGTATCCTGGGCTGGATTTTCTGTGAGTACACATATCCCCATCAGATTATTGTCTGAGTTCCTGACTCAGAAAATACACTCGCGTTAGAGACCAGACATGTTCTTGGGAGAAACAGGTTTCTTGTTGATCCTGTGGGATCTGGTTTGATTCTTTATTATGCACTTGTTCTAGAGGGTGTGTCAGTGCTTAACTCTGATCTTGTCTAAGTAGTTCCATTGGGTACATGAAATATGCATCATGATTCACATCCTTCTTTCCCTTCTCTGAACCATTTTGTCTCAAGAAGAAGGTGCAGTGACCATGGACTCAGTTATCAGCCCAAGAGCCCCAGAGCTACTGTCTCTCTGCAGGGTTCCTAGCATGTGGCCACTGCTTAGCCCAAGGGTGCTCAACTGGGCTGCACACTGGAATTGCTAGGAGACCTTTAAAAAAAATCTTTGTGCCCAGGCCCAGAAATTCTGGTTTCCCTGATCTGAGCTGCAGCCCAGAACTCTCCTGTTTATTCCCATGTGCAGCTAGGGTAAGACTCTTCTCTAGAACCACAGGCACTGAGGGCCAGCTGCCTGATTCCAGGATGTTCCTAACAGTGTTTCAATTTAAAACCATTAGTAAGCGCATTCCTTTTATGAAAGCATGTTTCCGTTCTAGAGGAAGAAGGAAGGCCGGCTTCTGCACATGTGGTGAGGCAGCTGCCTGCTGTGGTACACACAGTTAAGGAGGTCTTACCTCTCGCCAACCGTCCCTTCACACCTGCTGCAGTTCTACCCCTAGCCACTCCTTCTTCTGTTGTTTTTTGCCCTCCCCTGGTTACGTCATTCAGTGTTTCATGGACTGAAGTGTTGTACCTGGGCCTGTCCTCACAGACATTCCCAAGGACTCTGCTCGGGCTGTGCTGGTCCCGTGGAGACAGTCTGGTGGGTCTGAGACAGTGGGGAGTGGTAGGGACTGGAGAACCAGCGTGTGCGTCCCTGCCTGCTGACATTCAAATGCAGGCTTTTGCTAATCACTCGTGCTGGCCAGACGTAGTCGGATGCCTTTTGCTCCTGCCCCTGCCTAGGAGGACTGGCCTAAAGAAGGGAGCAGAAGAGTGACCTACCTGACCTTCTGAGTAGCATTGCCTGAGCTTTGCTTTCACGCTTGACATTTCAATGCCATCAGCTCCTTTTTGGTGGCTGTGTGGCACTCCACCTGGCAGCTGTGGAGATGTGATGTGACCGGGCCTTCCTGGAGCACTGCTCCCCCCTCCCCCAACCTGTGGTCGGCCTCAGGGCTTGGTTCTTTCTCCTTACTTTATGTGTGTCCCTCTGTGCAGGTCAGGCACAACCTCTCAGAAGTGCTTCTCGCCACCATGAACATCTTGTTCACACAGTTTAAGAGGCTCAAGGGGACAAGTCCATCGTCGGCATCCAGGCCCCAGCGAGTCATCGAGGACCGTGATTCTGTAAGATCCCAGCCAGATGGTTGGCCAGAACCATCGCTGAGAACCACCTTTCTGGTTTGCTGTCCATTGCACCTCATGAGACCACTGCTCATGACCCTGAATTGCTCGTTTCTTTACTACCTGGCAGCTGGGTAAAGTTTGTGTCGGGGGCTCCCGGAAGAAATCGAACATTAATGGGGTTGCTACTCTTCTCAAGCTAAAAAACAAAGATGTGCCAAGTCAGCGAATATCACCTTTAAAAAAATCAAAATGCTAATTTATACTGATTCCACAAGAATTCCTGCCCATTTTTAAATAGAAGGTCATTTTATGAGTCTCAGTTCAGCACTTTCATGAAAACCATACTTACTTTTGGTCAACAATTTGGTGCAAACCCTTGTTTCTACTGTAATCTCACAGTGACTCCAGAGAGGTACCTAGGACAGTCGTTATCCCCATTTTACAGTTGAGGGATCTGAGGCCTGGGTCAGGAGGCGTCTTGCTTTTGTGGGCCCCTCAGGTGGTAGGTGAAGAAGCCACGACTGGAAGCCGGGTCTGTCTGACACCAGGGCCAGTGCCCTTTCCACTGCCTGTGGGGCCTCCGGCATTGCTTGGGTCATGCAGAATCAAGGTAGATAGGACCCTGGGATTCCAACAGCATATGGTGTACAGTTGATTTGACAAAAGGGGAAAGAATGGTGTTTGACCCAATTAAGCCATTAAAACAGGCAGTGTTTTAGAATTACCTTTCCCTTAACATTTCCACTTAATGTTTGGTGAGTCTCTCAGTATGGTGTACAACAGCCATACTTGATTTTGGCAATCAAGAAACTAGAGCCTTGAAAATCTGTCTCCCGCCTCCGTGGATATCTGAGAGCTCTCTCCGCTATGACCCCTACAGGCATTGTCACTGTCAGAACCTCTGCCTCGTGAGTGCTGGTGGGAATTTTCACCTTTAGCAGCATACATAGCAGTGCTTGGAAGCGGTCCTCCGACGTGGTAGGCCCATCCGTGTGTGCACGAGAGGCAGCTGCAGGTCTGCCGTCTGCCCTTGGACAGGCAAGAGCCTACATAGGAGATGTGCCAGCAGTGGGCTCGCTGTGCTGGGGCCTTGGCAGCAGTGCTGTTGTGAATACAACTACTGAGGTGGTGGGCGTTTCTGATACTCTCTGTACTGCTTACAGGTCAGAGCAGGGCTTGCTCACAGAGAGCAGAGCTGGTGGTCTGGCAGGTCCATTTTCCACATCTGAAGGGAACTGATTGAAGACCAGCTGGACTCACACGCTGTGTGTTTTAGTCTCTCTTTTTTAGGCACTTAGTTTTTACATATGATGGATAAAGCCATTCTTCTGTCTTCCTCTTACCCACCGCTCTCCTTTGTAATGAAAGGAAAGGATGGGTGGAGTCGAGGAAAGACTTACGTGTAAAAGCTGCCTGCCCAAGAAGTGGTCTCATGGTTTAAGGTGCAGTGCTGCCAGGGAGTGGATGGGTCCCTTGGCCTGCATACCCCTAGAGCTTATGTAAAGTTGCTGCAAGTTAGGCAGGAGAGCCCATGCACATTTTTGCACTTTTAAAGAAAATCTGATGGATACTCTCATCATAAAGTAAATTTCTTTTGGTTTGGACATTCATTAGGACCTTTACTTGCCAATTTACTTCACATATCAGGTAAAAGGCACTTACCTTTCAGTTTTCTTCTTGAATGGTCCTTAAGAAGCCTAGTAAGTGACCCTTGAATTTTTCTTAAAAATCTCATTACTGGTCCAAAAGATGTGTGTAGACCCTCCCTTTCTATTCCAGATACGGTTTCCTTTCCTGCTGGTATAAGCATCCAACACACCTCAGTGTGGGGCAACCTGAAGCTGTTCTCTTACGTTTCTTTATTCAATAATTTATCAGTTGGAAATTGGAGTGAAGTTCCTATTTTTGTTGTTGGAAACACCTGAGTTTAAATCTTTTTCCTTCCTGGAGCAATCCAGGAATCTCATAAATATTGTTGCCTGAGAAAAGAGGGCCAAGCATTTCTGTCAGGAAGGAAGGAATGTAAGGAGTGAAAAGAAGGAAAGGGGAAGACGCAGGAGAGGAAAGAGCTGGAATGGGCCTCACTTAGGCACGACTGTTGCCTCTGGTAGTGCAGGTGCTTCATGAGGGTCCTAGAAAGAAACTCAGGACCCCATGGTAACAGTTGGACAGAAACCAGCCAGGAGAGAGAGAGAGGCTCAGGGAAGTAGAGCAGGCGGTCTGAAGCACAGAGCCGTGTTAGCAGCTGGTCAGACGTGTCAGGCGAGGCAGCCTGCGCGGCACACCCATCCATCTTTTGCTAAGCAGAAGGGCTCTGGAACTGAGGCCCCGGCACCCGAGCTTTGGTAACTCTGCACCATGCTGGAGGAACATGATGGTGGAGGGTGAGACTGTCATTTGCCCACCGGGAATCTGCCCTGACCCCAAGGGGTAGAAAATGGAAGGCCGGGGTGGTGGTTCCCAGGACAGTGCCCTGACCCGGAAATTAACTGGATTTCTTCTCTTCTTCCCCTTTCTCTCAGCAACTCCGCAGCCAAGCCCGAGCCCTGATTACCTTTGCTGGGATGATACCCTACCGGACATCTGGGGACACCAACGCGAGGCTGGTGCAGATGGAGGTCCTCATGAATTAAGTGCGATGCTCCAAGGGGCTCCTGGGGCTGCTCGCTGTCAGTACCTCAGGCGTGTGGGCCTGCCAGGGTGGGGGGAGTTTCTGGTTTTGTTTCTGTTGTGTTAGTTTTGTTTTGTTTTTTTGTATTATGTATTTTTGTCAACACCAATAAATTTCTTTGATTTGTATTTCTTTTCACATTCTTTTATTTTCATTGTTTTGTTTTGTTTTTCCTTTGAAATTTTGTTCAAATTTTTATTTGTGTGGGAGGAAATGTCTTCACTAGTGCTTGGGCCAGAAAATTATAGGCTTATATAGGCATCTGTGATTTGGTTAAAGTTGACCTTAAATGATTAAAAATTCACCCAAAATGAGCAAGGAAACGAAGCCTTTGGGAGTTGCTTTTATTTAGATATAACATTCCCTGTAGCAGGGTCACAGTTTGCTTTTCACATTTTTATTTGAATGTGAAAGCCAGTCTCAACCTTGGTAAGTTAAGATTTGTGTGTGAAATACCAAGCACTCCATGTCCTCTTCCCTCTTATCTCACCAAGGTGGGCCTTGGCGTCCGGGGGTCCAGGACCATCCTCCAAATTATTTGCTCTGATCCCAGGATTAATTGGTTTGCTGTTCTGTTGAAATCCCACTGGAGATGAAAACATAGGCCTAGGAAACGATAGCCTAGTAAATGAACCTTGTCGGGGTCTCAGCTGGAGCTCGAGGGAGGGCAGACCTGGCCCCTTCTCCCTCTGTAGCTGCAACACTGCGAGGCGACTGCTTGGCCTTGTGTACTCTCCTCTTCAAGAGGACTTCTAAGCCCCGCTTCTCCCTTCTCTGGTGCTTGGTTCTTCTGCTTGGACAGCCTCCCCTCTCCTTCCCTTTCCCACTCATGAAGCCAGTTGGCCAGGCCGGCTCATGGGTCTCATTGCATTGGGCATCAGCACCGTGGGTGTGTGGTCCCTGAGCAGAGGTTGTCCCCCATCATTGGCCCTGTTTCTCCCGGAGCCTTGGACTAAACTAGAGAGGACGTGAGGACGAGTGTTTGTACCTGAATGGACCAGCTGGGGCTACGAGAAATTGGGTATGGTCGGCTCTACTGGTTTTATGGACTGCTCCTGAGGCGGGCTCTCCCAGGAGGATGTTAAGATCCCCAGAGTCTCCAAAGGTACTTTTTGCTTCTAGGGAGGAAACTCTCTCTTGTCACAGGGCATGGTTACCCTCACAATCCTCTGGTTGTAAAAATACAAATTGTTGCCTTGTAGTAAAGAGCTAATAGATAGATAATGGGGCCATCTGCTGTTCATCAGTCGGATCCCCTTATATCTATCAAGGATGTAGCCTAAAGGGCTGTCTCCCTCCTCTAGTCCCGTCTATTCACCTTCAGTTGGGCTTTACTAAGAAAGTCTCAGAAGGCAAGCACTGCAGGGGACTTGATTTAGCAAGTTGTGCCCAATTTATATGTGTTGATTATATTTTAAACAGAACAAACAATTTGCTTTAACAGTGCCTTAAAAAGAGTATTCTGAGGACTTTACATAAAGTGTGATTTAGGGTTCTTTTTTTGATACTAGATCTTGTAGATAGAAATATAACAGTGCCATAAAGGAGAGAAGGCGCAAGGTGTTTAAATATGTATTTGCTCCCTGGCTCACCTCTTGTTCATCATTCTCATTGTGAGAATTAATTGTAAATTTGCCTTTCCTTGCGTCATGCAGTTCTTCCAGCTCCGAATAGGAGAGCTGCACGTGAGCCCTGCATAGGGGGATGAGGTCCTCTACCCTTGGACAGAGGGAGAGGAAAGCTGCCCTGAAGGGGGAGCTGGGTGAAGTTGAGAGGAACACAGTCCCTGGTTGGCATTTGAGAACTTGCGTAGCGAGAGACATTTATAGGAGAAATAAGGTAACTTGGTTCATACCAGAAGGGCTGGGCCAGGCTCATGGAGCAAACCCAGGGCTTATCCTGTCAGCGGATTCTGCGGTAAAGCAAGGCCTGCTGGGTGCAGAGATGCAGGAGACATGAGGCCGAGTTTAGAAGGCCACAGCATCAACAGGTTCCCGTGTACTCATGGTTACAGCTTGTGCCCAGAAATCATGGTCCTGTGATAGGGTATTAGGTTAAAAGTCATCCTTAGCTCACTCACTCAGGGAGCTAAATCCTCTCCCTTGATACTGGTCCATGATTTCACCATTTACCCAGAGAAACTGAGAGAAAGTGGCCCTGGGAGTCTTTCATCTTCCCAGGATGAGATTCCAATCCTGACAAAATCAAGGGTACTTGGAGGCTGACAGGGTCAGTGCCTGCCTCCGAGTGGCTCATAATAAACTCACTGAGACACTCAGGGATGTACTGACTTGATCTGAGTCCCTTTCAGAGGCCTAGGGATTTGACTGCATGGACTCTGTTCCTTTGATTTTTTTTTTTTTTAAACAACTGTGGCCGCCTAACTTCTAAGGGAAAACAAGTGGAACTAGTGAGCTCTCAGAGCGAATCCTTTGGTTTTATGTTTTTTGTTTTTTGTTTTTTTTTTGTGGTATGCGGGCCATCGGCAGGCGGACGCGCAACCACTGCGCCACCAGGGAAGCCCGAATCCTTTGGTTTTATCACTCCTGAGCTGGACGCGTTCATCAAAGAGCAGGAGATGCCCATGCACACTGGAGCCAGAATGCAGGCCCTGCTCCTGCCCTCCAAGAACTTACAGTCTAATTAGGGACTTGTAATGGCAGTAGAGCAGCCACTATTGTTATTCTTTTGATGAATCATTTACATTCTAGGGTTTAGGTTACTTGAAGAAGAGTACTATAGACTTTCCCACAGAATCCCGCACTTGCTGATATAGAGGGAAAAAAAATTGAGGAGCATTTACTCTTTGGATTCTCACCCCTGCCCACTCTGTTTGAGTGAACTGTTTTGGCCAAAGCTTTAATACTCAGTTTAACCATAACGTGCAGATGTGCCAACGTCCTACTGCTTTACACTGATCCTCACAATCATTGTTTCTCCATTAGGCATCTGAACCTTTGTCTAGCTCATTAGGTAGTTCACATCACTGCCACATTTCCACCATGCCACTCAGGAAGTGACTCAGGCATGCCGAACGCTGAATAAAACCCCAAGCTGGGGCATTGTCCCAGGCCCACCAGAGTGCTGGCAGGCCCCAGCCTGCCTCGACTCTCACTTAGCCTCAGTCAGTCATAGAGATTGACTGAGCCCTGTGTCCAGCAAATTGGGAGAAAACGTTATAAAATTCCTAATGGAGATGTGCACTTCATGGTATTGTTCACGATGCTCATTTTATATCAGTAAAAAAAGGCTTTTGTGCCTGCATTTCAGGAATATCGGGAAGAAGTCAGCAACTCATGAAACGGAAATTGTGTAGCTCCCTGCAGGAAAATGAGGCTGTTTTGAGGTCCTGGATGGTCCCCCGTTCTTCATTCTTTGTAGGTTGAATTCAGAAGTCACCCGTCTCCAGCCCATCTTCTGACAGCTTCATAGTATACTAGTATCCCTCACAGGACAGGGACAGGAGGGAAATAAATGTCTTGCCACTTGTTTCTAACTAAAAAGGTTGGTGGAAAAAGCTTAAAACCACTAACTAAAATGTTTCCAAAATTATTTTCAAATGATCTGTTCTTCTCCTTGCCTTGTTATACATATAACTGTTGTGAGTGGCTATAGCTCAGGGAGGGCCTGCCTAAACAGGCCTGGTGTGTTGATGTGTCAGCCTAAGTTCAGTTCAGCAGTTACAGTCCTGCACGTGCTGGGCTGCGCTAAGGTAGCTGGGGATAGCCAGGGTCATCAAGTCCCCATCCCAGAGTTGTTCAGAAGTCTAAGTGGGCTCTTTCTTTCCTTTTTTTGCCAGGATCATCTAAGTGGAAATACTGTTGGTTCTAAGTGGCTAACCCAGGAAGGGAGGAAAATTTTTTGTCCTGATCTTGATTTTTGAAATAGCTTCTGTGTGCCCTCTCCTAGGTATCTAGCCCACGATGGCTCGCTCAGCAAAGGTTTGAATGAGCAGATTCTTTGCTTCAGCCTCCTGTGCCATCCCCCTCCCCACATCCTCTGTACCAGCTCCACATGCCTGGATTCAGACTTAGGGGCCTTTAACAGGCATTCGGTCTAAACGAAGGTAGAGGGGAGTATCTCCTGGGGTTAGATAAAACAGGACTGATCCTTCAAAGAAGAAAACTTGCAGAGCTGCACAGTCTGCAGGGAAACATTGAGAAGAAGGGGGTGGACATATGATTTACTGTTAACAATGATAAAGGCCAGATCTTTAAAAAAAAATAAAAGCTTGAGGGGCTGGCAGAAACCCAGCATTGCATATTGGCATACTCTATATGCCCTGTTGCCTTTGCCCTTGGGGTCCTTGAGAATCTGTTTCTTAGGATGGGGAGGGCAAAAGAGTTTGCCTCAGACAGTGGCTTCTGTTTGAACAGGCAAGAGGGGAGCCCGTGATCCCAGAGGGGACTTCTAACAGAGAAACAGACATACTGTAGCCTGTTGGCTGGCCTCAGCAGAGCTGGCCTAGGCAGGCTCTCAGGTGGCATCCAGGGCTGCACGGCCTGCAGCTAAGGCCCCTTCATCTGCCCCAGATTTAGCAAATAAAAATACAGGACACCTGGTTAAATTTGAATTTCAGATAAACGGTGAATAAGTTCTTAGTATAAGTTTGTCCCAGTTTTTTCTGGCTGCCTTACAGGCTGGCCTCTTCTGGCATCTGCTGCGTAGAGGCTTCCAGGCTTGGTACAGGCTGCCAGGAGCTCTCCAGCTACATTGGATTACCCTGATTTGTTGTACTGTTTGTGCCTCTGTGAGCAGCGGAAATGACGGTGAGATATGAAGTCACTGGAGAGAGGGCAGTAAGGGGAATTCAGTTCTGAAGAGCCAGGCAGGCTGACTGAGTTGGATGAGTGTGGGCCCCCGTTGGCCACAGCTGCTAGCTTCTACTGGGTATTTTTCCGTCAGGAATTTCAAATGTGTATTTTATAAAGAGAGCAAGGAAGCAAAGTACAGCCTTTTCTCACTTGATCAGTAACTTTGATTAGAGATGTAGAGGGGGGAGAATTCTTTGCTTTGTTTGGTTGACTGATTATTTTCCTTTCATCTTTGCTTTGCTGACGTTGTCGCTCTGTGTGCTATTTGTGGGAAGAAGGGGCAGGGTGGGAGAGAGTCGGTATATGTGTTCTCACGTTCCTTCCTGTACAGTAACTTCTGCATTTACTCTGTTTAGGATGGTTCCTTCACCACCACCCCTGTCTGTAGCCAGTAAATTTCCAAAATGTTCTCCCTAAGTGTCATGTGCCCCCTTTGTTCAGTCCTTCAGTGGAGCAGAAACCTCTCTCAGGCCTCCTTTCCTGGGAATGTCCTTAACTGAGGCACAGCCTGGGGCTCCTCGGAAGGCAGCAGAAGTGCCCCTTCCCAGCCTCTGGGGGTGACTGGGCCTGGCCCCTTCTCCACTCCCTGCAAGGAAGGCTAAGGCCTGCCGGGCCCCTGGGTCCTCGAAGTCCCCACAGGTTTCTGTAAGTACAGGACTCCCATCCCAGCTCCGAAGTCTTGCTCTCCCCTCACCAGCCTCAGAGTTCAGTCCTCTGGCTAGGGATCTGAGGGAGGTCGGTCTGGCTGGAGGTGTGATGGGACAATAGATCCAGAGCATTTTGATGGTGACCCAGCATGTGGCATGCATTCTGGGGCTAGGAGCTGTTAGAGCTCTGTGACCATTGATGCTGGGCTCTCAGTGGAAAGCATTTTAAATGGGGGTCAATAGCCAGTTATTGGCCTTGGGAAGGGCATGCAAGGTTGTTTTGATGGTGGGAGAGACTTGGGCCTGGTCACAGGACAGATGTCCCCTGCTCTCTTGGGCAGGATCTGCCTGTGTTTCTGACCAGGAAGGGTTTTCGGGGTCTGGGGTTCGGGCTTCTGCCTGGGGATGTGCAAATGGCTGAGGAGGTAGGGGGTCTTCATTTCTCTCCACCTGGGAGACCTGACCCTAACGAGAAGCTCGGGAGAGACAGGCTCCAGCTGCCTGGTGGCAGGAGTACTCTCTCCTTGAAGGAGCCACATGGAAGAGCTTCAGCCCATTCCCTTTGCCTGGGGGCCCTCAGCTTGTTTTGGCCCCTGCGACCTATGCGAGGCCACTTCCTGATGTATCACCTGGAAATCTGGGCCTCAGACAAGGGCCCATGTAGGGCCCACCCCATGTAGGGCTTAGTGGTCTCTTCACGCTCTGCAGCACCTCCTGGAGCAGGGGCTGGCAAGAGCCGGTGGCTGGAGAGGGGAAGCTGTCAAGGGGCTGGGGGCAGGTGGAGAGCTGGCTGCTGCAGTAAAGCGTAGCCCCGTTTACCCAGATCTCAGAGCTAGGAGCTTTTCAGCGGAGTCCTAGTTAAAACCTTTAAAATGCCACCCACGAGGAAAGAGGACAAGGTTAGGGCCACTGGTCACCCCAAATGAGGGGTGCTTTAGCCATTCCCTTGGAACAGCCAGATTTCCATAGAAGCCCCGGGAAGCACACAGCCACAGAGAAGTATGAGGACTGATGGTGGGCAGTGAGGCCCCAGAGCCCAGGAGAGCTGCATGCTGGCGGTGCTGTTGCTGGGGTAAGACGTTTTCCTTGGGGAGGTCGGCTGGAGAGCCCCTCTGCCCAGTGCTGCAAATGCCTCCCCCCAAACAGTGCCGGCCCAGAGGCATCACCCTCACCACCCGGCTGACCCTCCTGCACTCAGAGTGGGTCCCTGGGTGAGCTTTCATACTGGTCAGCCACACACATCAGCTGGCTTGTATTTTTAGGAAAATTAAACCAAACCCAAAAGGGCATTTTGATTCCCTAAATATGAATGTTTGGGATGTGGCCCTCTGGTGGCCGGCAGCGATTATTAGCTTTAGAAAGCACGAAAGGCCTAAGAAAGATTTCGAGACTTCTTTGAAAACTAAATTCTGAAAGGAAAGAGCTCAGCAACAGTGGGGGTCGGGGGGAGGAAAAGGAAATGAATATTGGGGGACCAGCCCAAGACTAAAGGCTCTCCAAGCACAGAGCCCTGAATGGAACAAGCCCACCAGGCCTCAGGGCCTGGCATTTTCAAGAGACACCACAAGTCTTGGAGCTGGCCTGAAAGTTGGGCTAAAATCCCCATTTCACCATCTGGTAATCATGTGACTGCGGGCAAGTCGTTTGACTGCCTAGAACTACATTGCTCAGGTGTAAAGCAGGGCTACCAGTCATACTCCATCAGGCTAATGGGAATATGAAGTTAATTTATAGAAATCACCTACCTATTGCCTGATATACTGTGGGCCCTCAATAAAGGTTAATTTTGGCCACCCTACTCCCAGTGTTGTTTAGATGGTTCTCTAGGGCTATAGGTATGTCCTCTACAATTTGGCTTCTGCACTTCACAACAGGTTTTTCACATGGGTGCAGGGTGGACTCAATTACCCCCACCCCAGGGATGGCGATCTTTTTGTTTTTTGCAAGAGACAAATTTAGGTTAAAATTAGTAAGCCAAAAATTTGCTACAAGGGGACCCACCTTGGCATGTCAAGTTCAAGTTGTGATTCCTGTTGATTCAGTGACTGCTGAATGAAGAATGCAGTTCAACAAATGTTTGAGCATCTATCCTGTGCCAGGCATTGTTCTAGGACACAGTGGTGAAATGAATTGACATCCCTGCCTTCAAGAAGCTTACCTTTTACTGAGGTGAGACCAACAGCAAAGGGCCTCTTCCTAGGTGAGACTGAGTTGCAGTTCCTGCTTTCGTAGCTCATGGTGTGGTGTGGTCGGCGGGGAGACGAGATAAGCAGGTGTGTGCGTGCGCACAGACACTATAATAAAATAGGAAGCCTTAGGAAATGCCACAAGAAAGGGCTAGATAAAGAAGATCAGATTTCCTGTGGCTGGGGGATGCAGGAGCCATCTGCACTTGACCAGGATCCAGACTGCAGACGGGTGGGTGGGGTGGGGGGCCGGCGTGGTTTGGGTGTGACCACCCAGCCGTCCCAGAATGATACAGTGAGCTCCACTCCAGCTCCCCACTCGGCCCCAGCAGTCTCATGCAGCTGTTAATCTCTCCTATGACCTTGAAGCTGGGGAAACAGCAGGACTCAGGTGAGTTGAGGGGCCCTGGAGCCAGGTGGAGAACTGCCAGAGGTCACAGGCCTCATGTGCAGCCCTTCCTGGCTGAGCAGAAACCTGATTGTGGGGCATCCACCTTGTCCAAGAGGTGAGTATGTGGGGTTTGCACCTGGGGAGTGTGGTCCATCAGGCAGAGTGACGAGGGGTGGTCTCATTTGGGGACACACACTTGTCTTACAAATCAATAACTGTAAAGCTGTCTGTTGGCCTTAGGCAGTGAATTCAAGCAAAGGGCTGATGGCCTGCTTATATATTCATGAGTCTACCCAGGATAAAAAAGCTCTTTAAAATCCTTTTACAACATGAAAGATTATTTTTAAGAAACCCTAAATCAGCATTACCTTTATCAAGAAAAGCCAAAAAAAAAAAAAAAAAAAAGCCAGATTTTGTGCTGTGCACAGCCTTAGTCAACACATCTTTCTCAAGCTTATAGCCCCAGCTCTGCCATTCTCAACCCTGGATACCGATTAGGATCACCTGGGGAGCTCTTAAAAATACTGGCTTCCAAGCCCCTGCCCCCTGAGTTTCTGACTTAATTGGTCTGGGGAGGGGCCTAGGCGCTGACTGGTGTTTTAAAGTTCCCCAGGTGATCTTCATGTGCTGGGTGTGAAGTAGGGAGCAGGGAGTGAAGTAGGCCCCTCTAAACGTGGACTCCCCCCACCCTCCTCAACACGGACTTTCAATAAATCATAGATTGTCAGAGATGCACTCAATAGGAAGATGAAAATTCTAACTAGTTAGGAAAAATATGTGCCATACCTAGGGCCCATTGGGTCAACTTGCCTATTGTGTACCCACCAAGGTCAAAGCTAGTTGTCTAGGATGGTTTTTGATGTTGATGGTTAATCAGTAAAAATGGCACCAGTTGAAATGCATTACTGTGGGTGGGGTGAGGGGGTGGCAGGGACGGCAGTGTCCATTTCCCAGGAAATCACAAGTGAATGACCATGTGACAACTCTGGCCGAATCCCTGGGCCCTCATCAGGGGTGTTCTTTCCTAGTGTCCACCTGCCCCCAGCCTTCCCGTGTCCACCTTTGGCAGGTACAGGCCTTGCCGGGCTTGTCCCGAGCCTCTCCAGCACTCAGTGCTGCTGCTAACGAAGCTTGCTTGGAGTGAGGACTCGATTCCCGCTCCACGCGAAGCCCCTCGGACTTCCTGCCGTAGGGCTCCATACCCTGGGGACTCGCACCCAGCCAGAGGGACCGCGTCTGGAGGGCAGACTCCCTTTGGATCCAGCCCCTTCCCCACTTTAGCACAAATGCATTCCGGATGGCAAGTGTCATCTTGCAGCTGAACCCTGGGTGACCACCGACAGAAGATCCTTTGAGATATATATTAAGGAGGTCAGTAGCTTATTTCAAGTGTCTGGTAAAGGGGCAACAAGATGATGGGGGAGACCCTCTCTCTGGGCTTCTGGGATCCTCTGGACGTTTGCCCTGTCGAAGCCCGAGTTGTGATGAATGCAAATGACCAAATCCAACTCTCTTTGGGTTTCCACCTTCTGATCCCGAGCAACCCTTCCCCGCAATTCTTCCTAATGCCCTAACGTTTTTGTTTGTTTGTTAATAAATTTTAGTGCCTGCCCTTACTAAAAAGCATTGCCTTAAATAGTCAAGGATGAGTTGGTTTCTTCCCCCACCCCCACCTTTCTTTTCTGGTAGCTAAAGAGCTGGGGGAAGGGTGGGGGGCGGAATATATATATACACACACACACACACACATATATTTGCAGAGCAATATTAATGTCCTCTGAAATGCTTCTTTCACAAGTTCCCTCTCTCGAACATCAAAACACTCATTGAGAAGAATTATCCATTTGGCAGATGATGAAACTAAGGCACACAGGCCTGAGGTCATGAGGTAGGTGGTGCAGAGTCAGGTCCAGGCCTCCTTTGACTCTTATCCTTCCCACTCCCTCCATGTGTCTAGGGCTGGACCCAATTTGGGGGATGGGGTGGGGGAAACTGAGCTTTTAAAGCAGTTCCATGATTCTAGGTCCCCTGGCCCCAGCTCCCGTATCAGGTCAGAGGCTCCTGAGCTCCAAAAGATGCCATTAAAGAGTATTCTGATTAGGAATGCACTGTGGAGTTCAAAATCGAGCAGAATGGCCATGTTTCTCCTCTATTTTTTTCAAGAAAGACAAAAAGGTTTACAGGAAGGTTAGAAAAACTGAAGGTGTATTTAAAAGTGAAAAGCTGGGGTAGGAGAAACAATGGGTTTGGCTCCTTGGTCTCTTGGAGAGCACATAGGCTGAGTCATCAGGGTGAAGAGCACATGGTCATGCCTGTGACTACAGGACCGAATTTCTGTTAGAATCACTGCTTCAGTTTGTGTTGATGCAGCAGGAATGAGCTCAAGCCACCCTCGTTTTGGAATCTTTTCCAAGCTTGGGTGGAGGGATCAAGGGTTGATGGAGATTTATTTTCTTTATGAGAAGAGGAAGAGGGGGGAAAAAGTGAAATCTCACTCTTTTTATCAGATAGTGACTACTGATTATAATTCTACTTTTTGCCTTGGCTGCTAGGAAGCTCCAAGCTAACACATGGCACTCTCCTGCCTTAAATGTTTGTTTATCTCTTTTTGCCTTTATTCTAACTGTGCTGCTTCATACATCCCTCTGCATCATTACCCCAGCCAGAGGAAGTCATCCCTTCTCTGAACCCATGTAGCGCTTTATACAGGGATTTCTGCCTTTGGACCTTGGGTTGTGGCTGTTGTGGTTGTTACCTCCTCTGAGGAACTATATGCTACTTGAGGACAGTGATCGTGCCCTGTCCTTCTGTGTATCCTCCAAAACAGCCAGGCTGTGTCTAATACATTATTAATACCTACAATTACTTGTGGAATGAATGTTGGCTAAAAAGACTTTTTTAAAAAAGCAAGTCTAACCGTGAAGAAAAAGGAACCAGGAGTTGTTCCTTTAACAATGAAAATATCTTAATCATCAAATATGTTTCCCTTTTGCTTTAGCTGCCAGTAGCTTCAAGGTACTTCAGTGTTCAACTGCTGTAACACTGTCCGGATAGAAGGACCAGGATTACAATAGACACACTTATGTGGTTTGCAAGGCTCAAGAGAAATCTCAGTTTTCTTGGTCCTGGTTGCTTGCAGAGGTTGCCGTCAGCCTCTGGCTTCCCAGATCTTTCCAGTGCCAGACACCTCCATTGTTGCCCTTCCCCCTATACTGTATACAGGGTTTTGTGTCTGCTCCCCACTTCCTCGCTACCATCAAGTCTGTGCGCCCCCCTGTGGGCAGGGACCCAGCCTCCATCATTTGCAGCCCTGGGCCTCTGCATGGCGCTGGCCCAGGGCAGCCTTCGGTCGGGGAGGATGTTTGCCCAGGCTTGTCATCACTGCCTCAAACCCTCGGAGCCACATCCAGAGGAGGAAGCTCGCCGAGTTCTGGTATCGTTGCTGCAGCTGGTGTTGTGAATCAGGCCGACGAGCAGCGCATCCTCTTACCCGGCTATTTCACGACACCAGGGTTGCATCATACCCATCCTCTCCAGGCGAGCCTCGTGGGACCGGGGCACATGTGGACGTGGGGATGGGGCGGGGGTTGGTGTGGGGGTGGGCAGTCTGCGTGTGAAAGATTGTTCTCTTTAGCCCACTGGGTCTCAGCCTGACTACCCCTCAGTTCCACCTGGGGAGATTTCTAAGAATACTGATGCCGGCCCCTCACCCCCTTTTCGGCCCCAGGCCCGTAGTATCCCCAGCGGGGGAGTCAGTACTTGTCAGAGGCTCCAGTGAGATGGTTGAGTGTTGTGTGCAGTCAGGGGTGAGCCCGAGGGCTCAGAGCTGTGCAGTTGTCTGTTCTGCCTGACTGTCACTGGAGCCCCTCCCGGCCCTCCCTGGCCCTGTTCTTTCTTCCTGGCACTGCTCACCACCCCACTATGCTCCCCACCAGCTTTCCAGAAACATGAGATCTGATTCCCCAGGACAAAGGCCAGTCTCCTACCCTGGCATTCAAGGCCCTCCTTGCCAGGTGTCCCTACTCAGAAATGACACCACATTTCCCCCATAGAGTCCTCCCTGTTCCCCTCTTCTCTCCAACTCCTGTCCTACATGAATCCGTGTGCTGGTTCTATCGGCTCTGCTTTCAGAATATACCTCAACTCCCAACACTTCTCACGACCCTGCCATCCACATCTACTCCCCGGCCCGGCCACCACCTTCATGCACCCACAGTGGCCCCACTAGTCTTGCTTTGCCCTTGCCTCCCTCCATCCAATCTCCACACAATGACCAAAGTGAACTTTGAAAACTATAAATCTGACCATCACATAATAGAACGTGGAACTTCTAACCCTGGCTTATAAGGCCTGGTGTCCCCTCTTCCATGTCTCAATCCCATCTCCTCAGTCCCTCGGCTCCTGCCATCCTGGCCTCCTTGCCATCTTGAAGCCCCGACCACACTCCTACCCCAGAGCCTTTGCACATGCTCTCTCCTCTTTCTGGAACCCCTGTGCTCACACCTGCTCACTTATGGGTGTCTCCTCCTTATTGTTGGATCTCAGCTCAAATTTCTCATTCTCAGAGAGGCCTAAATACCCCTCCTTTAAAAAAAAAAAAAAAAAAGCTTTGTTTTCTTCATAGCACTTATCACTGAAATGTACCATGATGATTGCTTGTTTACTGCTTGTCTGTCTCTTCCACTAGAATGTGAGCTCCAGGAGGGCAGGGCCTTTGTCTTGTTCCCTGTGGTGCCTTCCTTGCCTAGCACAGGGTGTGGTATGCAGTAGGCACTCAATAAATGTGAGTGACTGAAGAAACAATCGGACCCCTTTCAGCCTCATCTCCCACCATTTCTTCCCTCCCCCGCCCACCAAGGCACCAGTGAGCTCTAGTCCCACCACCTGGTCCCTCCCACTGACCGTGCCTTCCCAAGCCCCATGTCCCAGAACCCCCTCCATCCTTGCCTACGTCTCCCCTCGAGGCTCCCCGTCCTCCAGGGCAGCCTCCCTCCTCTGCTAGCCAGTTGCTGCGATCTCCTTGCTGGTTAGTCTGCCAGGCTAGGCTATGAGTTCCAGTCCTGGTGCATAAAGGCTTAGGTGCCTCTGGTTGTGAAGACAGCAGGCCCTTCTGTCCTCACCATTTCAGCCCCCTGTGCCTGGGGTTTTCCCTTCCAGGGAATTCCTGAGTCTTTCTGTTCCTTTAACACCCCATTCTTCCTCCTCCGAGAACCAGGAGAGGCCAGGGGCCCTAAGTCACCCAGCCAGGGGCCCTTGAGTGAGTGAGAGCCAGCACTGATGTAGGTGTCATTTCCATTCGGCTGCTAAGTGGGGGCTGAGGGGGCTGAGGGAACGACTTGCTCAGAGCCCTGGAGAAACTGACAACTGAGATGGGAGCCTGGCAGCCCCTGAGGCCAAATCCCAGGGCTTCACTCAGGGTTCCTCCAACTTCCACTCCTGGTCTCAGACCTGACAGGCTCTGGGCAACCTGGCAGCTGAAGCCCTGGAAGGCAGGAGTCGTGTGTGACCCACATGGTGCCCCCATCAAGAAGAGTGCCTCTGTGAGCATTTCTCAAAAGGATGGACTTCCGTCCAAGGGCAGGAAGCCCCTTTCTTTGGCGTCTGTGCTTTGGGACAAGGAGTTCCGACAGTCCCTTCAACTGTCCTATTGATGAGCCTTTTGAGGGGTCCTGCTTAAATCCCCCCACCCAGAGACATACAGGTATGGGGGGCGCAGGAAAGGCTTCTCGGAAAAGCAAATGCTCCCCTCCAGGGCTGGGAGGGACCTTGGAGCTGACCCAGGCCTGGGAATTGTGGAGAGGGAGGAAGTGGCTTGCTCAAGGTCATCCAGCAAAGCTGTGGGCCCTCACTCTGCCGGGGCCCCAGTGCTGCTGGAAACCAGCCTCGGTGCCTCTGGCCACTTCCTCTCCTAAGATCTTAATCACGAATTTTCCACAGCTGCTCCAGGAACAGGGTGTGTAGGGACAGCATAAGGGCGTGTTGGTCAGCTGTGATTTTCACCAGTCAAGTGGCAGTTAAAGATGGAGAGGGCGATAAGGTCTGTAAGCTCTACCCCGAGGCCCCGTGGGAGGGAAGAAGTAATTGGCAGATGGGGTCGGTCACTGCAGGGAAGGTGGAAAACTGACCACGGCTGTGGTCCTGGCCGTGGAGTCCTCACCTTGGAGCCTTCCCCACTGCTGGCAGCTGGCTTGGGGGTTTGGGGACACCCTCCTGCAGAAGCCTCTCTGAGGAGGGGCCAGACGTACTGGAGAGGGAGTAGGCAAGTCTGGGGGTCTGGGGAGCCCCGAGAAGAGTCTTTTAAAGAAGTGAACACATAGTAAATATATCGACTTTGCAAAACGGTGCACAGTGATCATAATCTTTTGGGTTTGTCATCGAGGACCAGCCGTCCTCAGCTCACCTCTGTGCCTGGTTGAGCTGGGAGGACCCCGAGGACCTACACTTTGTCCCCATCCCCACCCCCGGGGTGGTTCTGTCAGCCAAGGATTTCTATGGCAGCCTCTCTTTGGTTCTGGCTTCCTTTCGTTACTCATTCAACAAGCGTTTAATGAGGACCTGCTCTGTGCTGTTCTAACTGCTTGGGAATGTCAGTGAACAAGATGGGCCCAGATCCCTGCCCCCGTGGGCTGGTCTTCTAGCAAGTTGGATGAACTTTATGCCCCCCTCTCCAGAAAAATGCACTTAGGTATGAAAACTTGTCTACAAATTTGTGGGGCTCCTGGACCCCCGTTGAAGCACCCTCATCTTAGAGGGGTGATTCCCTTATGCAGCTTGCTACCCTAACACAGTCTGAGCATTTCCTCCTGTCCTGGGCCCCTCTGGACCAGGAGTGAGGGGGCAGCAGAAGCCAGCCAGGCCCCCCGCAAGTTCTCAGTCCACTGGTGCTGACTTGCTGATGGACATCATGGAGCCCCGGGGGGCTCTGAACATCTCAGAGCTGGTCTCTGGGGATGTAGGTGAGCTTTGAGAGCCCAGCCCAGGTCTGAGAGGCAGGGCAGGGAGGTAGAGAAAGTGTGTCCCTCACGAGGAGGGCCAGAGCCTGGGCATAAGCCAAGCTTAGAAGCCTGTGGCTGGTGGTGGCCTTGAGGCCTCCATCCATCCCCTGCCTTCAGAAGAGCAGCTTGTCCTCCAAGACTCCAGTTAGGGGTCTGTCCTGTCCCTGGTTGTCCCCACCCTGACCCTCCTCCATGTGCATCTCTCCCATCGCCGCCCTCTTCACACAGCGGGGCTGGTCTCTTTCCAGGTCCGTTTCCCCAACTAACTCAGCAGCCCTGTGAACGTAGGCCTGTGCCTGCCGTCTGTGTTCCTGCCTCCGGTCTCCACCCATGACATGGTCAATGGTCAATAAGGTTTGTTAGTTGAATGGCTGAAAGGTGCAAAACCCAGCAGGGATAACAAAGAGATGAGTGGTTTTCCTGTGAGCTTTAGGCCACCCACCCCCAGGAAGCAGACTCGGAGACAAAGGTGAGCCTGCAGGGCACTCACCAGTAGAGCTCTTGGGGTCAGTACCTCTGGGGAGAAGAGAAGGAAGCAGGACAGGACAGAGGGAGGAGTGGCCTACTGTGTAGACAAAGCCTCAGCTGACCCTGGGGACTTCTGGATATGGGGTGGCTCCTCAGATCTGGGGGCAGGACATCAGGCCTTTGCATCCCACACCTATCATTGGATGAGAGCTCCGTGGGGGAACTCGGCCATAGGCAAGGCCATTGCCATAGGAGCTGACACTGAGACCCCTCGCAGCAGCTGGGGGTTGTCCTTTTCTGGCGGCACATCAGGTGGCCACCACACTAACTCTCTCATAGTAAGAGAGACTAACCTTTTATATATATGTGTGTGTGTGTGTGTGTGTGTGTGTGTGTGTGTATCTTTTGAAATGTCATACCATTCATCTATTCGAACATACTAAATAAACAAAATATAAAACTAAATACCATATACTGAAACAAGAGGTTTTTGAACCCGTGTGGAGTGGGTCCTCAGGCCATCAGGCTGTCTCTGGGGACCTCATAGGGTCCCTAAGGATCCTCTTGGTGAGTCCTCCTTCCTAGGGTCCAGCTGCTGATGTCCACTGCCCCCAAACTCAGAAGAGCCTCTCTAGGACCCAGGGGCTGGGCATGCCCCCCTTCTCTGCTGACCCAGCCCCGGCTCCCAGTCCAAGGCCATGTTGCTATCTCCAAGATCAGATGGTGGGCAGGACAGCATCAGGCACGTGCTCTGCCTCCCACCCTGTCCAGGGACCTTGCTCGCCAGCTGTGGGCGGTTTGAGCCAACCTCTCCGCCTCCTCCCTGCTGTGGCCCCAGCCTATAAAGCCACCCTGCGTGTCCCCGCCGACCCTGGCCCCCTCCCCCGACACCCAGAGCCACAATGGCAGAGCTGCCAGTGTCGGAGACGCCCAGGGACCCTGCTCTGTGCAGTGGGCGCTTCACCATCAGCACGTTGCTGGGGGGCGATGAGCACCCCCCACCGGCCGCCTATGACAGCAGCCACCCCAGCCACCTGACCCACGGCAGCACCTTCTACATGCGCACCTTTGGCTACAACACTATCGATGTGGTGCCTGCCTACGAGCACTATGCAAACAGCACCCTGCCCGGCGAGCCCCGAAGGGTCCGGCCCACGCTGGCCGACCTGCACTCCTTCCTCAAGGTAAACACCATCCCAGAGGAGTGGCCCTTCCTGCTGTGTGACCTTGACCAGTTACCTAACCTCTCTGAGCCTCGGCTCTGTCATCTGTGTCATGGGGACAAACGGGTGTCTTCCTCATGGGTTGAGAGGCCCACATGGAATGTGGGTATGGGAGCTGTACAGCTCTGGGCACATGTAATATTCATTGCCCAGTCATTGGCGACCCAATCAAGCAATCTAGAGTTGCCCAGAGAGGTAATGAGCTCCCAGTCAGTGGAAGTTTACAGAGTTTACACTCACCTAAAGGAGATGGGGAGAGGAGGGTAAGAAAGGTCTGCAGCAAAGACGGGGCTTGCTGGTTTGCTACTTGGGAGGCTGGACGGTGGAGGGTGGGGAGGCGGGGGAGCTGGATTGTCATGACCCCTGCCTGCCTGACCCGCGGTCTCTGCGCTCCCAGCAGGAAGGCAGCCACCTGCATGCCCTGGCCTTTGACAGCCGGCCCAGCCATGAGATGACCGATGGGCTGGTGGAGGATGAGGCAGGTACCAACGACGAGAAGAACCCTGAGGAGCCTGTGCGCTTTGGCTGGGTCAAGGGGGTGATGGTGAGTGGGGCGTGGATGGGATATCCAGGGATGGGGGTAGGGAGACAGAGCTCCAGTCAGGCTCAGCTTGGACTCTCGGGCCTTAGTATACAAGGCAGACCCAAGACTCAGCCCGGACCTCAGTTTCCCCATCTGCCTAGTGACCTCAAATTTTCTCTGCTTTTGTACTTCCTGACCTCCGTTTAACCCCCAGACTGAGACCTAACCCTGGGGAAGATCTCTGTTTGTCTTCTCAGTCATCATGTGACCTTGGACAAGCTACTTAACCTGTCTATGCCTCACTTTCCTCGTCTGTGAAATGATGAGCATTCAATGAATTAATTAATAGATGTAAAGCGCTTGGATGAATGCCTACCTTGGAGTTATTGAGAGAAACTGTGTTTCCCCAAAGAGCCACCAGAGGGCAGTACTAAACACAAATCCACAACATTGTTTTCTCATTCTCCACGATGGGAAAGAGGTTTGCTGTTTTAGGCCCCAAGATAACAAACAATCTAATGTACTTGGCTTTGGAAGACATTATGGCACTTTACAGAGGGGATCGCATGAGATCTAGGAGAAAGCTTCCCGCTCTGGGAGGCAGGAAGCCTAGGTTCTGACCTTAACCCTGCCAACTGCCCGCTTGGCTGTGCCTCTTTCTCCATCTGAACAGTCAACCCCCCTCTAGCTCCAGAGGCCCGTAATCCGGACTCTGGGTCTCCCTCCCTCACTGTGGTGGCCAGAGCCTGGTGTGGGCCCATTCAGTACCTCAGAGCATATGGAGGGCCTTAGAAATTTCCCAGGCCTAAAATTTTGAATCACTATGTTATACACCTGAAGCTAATATAATATTGTAAATCAACTATACCTCAATTTTTTTAAATAAATTAAATTCAAAAAATTTTTAAAGACTTAAAAAAAAAAAAAAGAAAAGAGAAAGAAAAAAGAAATCCCCCTGGGCTTGTAAATGCCACATGTCCCCCACCCCAAGACGTGGCTGGGGCCAAAGACCACACCAGCCCCTCCCACATGGGATTCCAACCTCAGCTGTGGCATCTGGCTTTGCTTTAAATTCAGAAGCTGAAGTCACAGCCACCTGAGCCCTGGTTTCTGCTTGTATGTAGGGCATTGGCTCAGCTGGCATTTGCTGAGTTCCCCTGAATGCCAGGCTCTGGGCCAACAGCTGGCCACTGGGCCACGACTGGGGCTGGCAGACACAGGACCCTGGGCTTGGAGCAGGGTGAGGGGTGATAATGCTTGCTGCCCATCCTCAGGCCTCGATGGAAGGAGGGTAGGAGAGTGGTGGGAGGGACAGGTGGGTCTCTGGGTACCCCTCCCCTCCCTGCCCCACAGAACCAGAGAGGCACTGAAGTGGGCACCCACTAAAGTGGGTGAAGCAAAGAAAGAGCCCAGGTGTCCCATAGGTGCCCGATGCCATGCCAAGACTGGGGACAGGGACTTATGTGCTTGACCTGGGGTACTCAGCCCACCCCCAGGTGGCCTCTGACCCCCCTCTCCTCCCAGATCCGTTGCATGCTCAATATATGGGGTGTGATCCTCTATCTGCGGCTCCCCTGGATTACCGCCCAGGCAGGCATTGGTGAGTGCTGCCTCTGGGGGGCAGGGGGAAGGTGCGCCCGGGTCCTGGTCCTCCCAGGCTCCACGGGAGCAATCTTGAACTTGGGTTACAGAGCCCACGGGTTACAGAGGTCAGGGCAGTGTGGCCAAGGAGCACTGGATGAGGAGTCAGCAGGCCTGGGGGCTCTCCCTGGCTCAGTTTGCCCTCAGTAAGTCACTTAACCTCTTGGAGCCAAATTTCTTCTGCAGAGAATCTGGGTTAGGAACTCACACTGTGGACAGACCAGCTGCTAGCTCTGTACCATGCTGTGTGACCTTGGACAAGTGTTTAACCTCTCTGAGCCTTGGTTTCCTCATCAGTTAAATGGGGTCAATAACTGTCCCCACCTCACAGATCTATTGTGGGGTTCCTCTGATGCACATAAAACGGCACAGGGTTTGGCACCCAGAGGTGCTCATCAAGTGGTAACTATTACTTTATTTTTTATTATTAAGAGAGGATACCTACCCTTCCATACGTAATGATCCTTTACATGTTGGCTTATCAGCTCCCTGGCTATTTAGAATATACCAGGAGGTAGACAGAGACCCATTTTTCAGATGAGAAAAGTGAGGCTCAGAGAAGGTAAGTGACGTAAGTCATGTGGTGGATCAGTTGGCTGATTCAGGTTCCTCAAATGGCTCCTTCTGAGAAATGCCCTGACTGGGTTTTGGGGCGATCACCTCCCCGCCCACCCCCACAGTCCTGACCTGGATCATCATCCTGCTCTCGGTCACGGTGACCTCCATCACGGGCCTCTCCATCTCGGCCATCTCCACCAACGGCAAGGTCAAGTCAGGTGGGCCCCACCCCAGCCCCAAGGTCCTCCTCGTGTAGGTCCCCGAGTCTTCACCCCGGGAACGGGTCTCTGAACCACTCCCTAACCTCCACCCCCACCCAGATGGGGACACCCCAGGCTGCCCCTGTTGATTCCAGATGTAGGCTTTGGGCAGGCTCTCCACACCTATGGGATGGGATGGCCTTGGTTGTCTCCTCCATGAACCCCCTGGGCCCCATGCTCACCCCCTCCCAGCCTCAGCTCTGCCTGCCCCCAGTCCACCCCAGCCAGCTGACTCCTCTGGTTTCATGGCTCCTGGCTCTGTCCCCAATAGGTGGCACCTACTTCCTCATCTCCCGGAGTCTTGGCCCAGAGCTAGGGGGCTCCATCGGCCTCATCTTTGCCTTCGCCAACGCTGTGGGTGTGGCCATGCACACTGTGGGCTTCGCAGAGACCGTGCAGGACTTGCTCCAGGTGAGGTAGGGGCTGGACCCCGGGCAGATGGAGCCCCGGCCGCCTGCCGCATTCTCCTCCACACCTTTTGGGCCAGGCCTCCCTGCCCCTCGACCCAATTTGGCCTTTAGGGACCAAAGCCACAGTCCGATCATTGTGGGTGACTCTGATGATCTCTTCAAATAAAGACCATCCCCAGAAGTCTCCTTCAGGGGTGCGTGTTGCCTTTAGGGCCAAATTGTCCAGACCCATGCAGTAGCTGCTTTGGAGGACTGGTGGGCAGGGGAGGGGTTTGAGTTTGTGTTTTCCTATGAGAGGGCACCCATAAATGAGGTAAGTCATGGTGGAGGAGCCTGGTGGGCTGGGCTGTTCAGGGGCAGCACGCAGCCTGGCCTGTCACCTCCCCCAGGAGTACGGCTCACCCATCGTGGACCCCACCAACGACATCCGCATCATTGGCGTGGTCACCGTCACTGTGCTGCTGGCCATCTCCCTGGCTGGCATGGAGTGGGAGTCCAAGGTGAGGACAGGATGTTGGGGAGGGATGTGGGCACGGTCAAGTGCGGAAGCGAGAATCGCGGGACCCGGTCCCGGTCTTGGTTCCGCCTCTTGTGTGTGTCAGATGAGCTTTAAGTTCTGCTGCTGTGACAGAGACCCTAAAGAAGGGGACCTTAAGCCAGAATCATTCATTTCTCTCTCATGGAACAGTCCAGGGGTGTGTGTGTGTGTGTGTGTGTGTGTGTGTGTGTGTGTGTGTGTAGCCCCTGGGGACCAGGTGTTCAGGCGCCTTCCATCCTGTGGCCTCTCTACCCCTGGGGTGTGGCCCTCATCCACCTGGCCCATGACGGCCTCCACCTCCATGTCCACAGCCCAGTCAGCAGGAAGGGGAAAGAGGGTGGAAAGGAGGGAACCCCCTTCCCCTTTCCTTTTCTGCCCCGGCCTGGAAGTTGTACATATTCCTCCTGTTCACTTCCCGTTGGCCGGAACGCGGTCCATGGCCACACCTCGCTGTAAGGGGGGCTGGGGAACGTGGTCTTCATCTGAACCTATCCCAAGCCCCGAGTCAGAGGTTCAGCATGAAGTAAGGAAGGAGATGTTGGGCCGCAGCTGGCAGCCTTGACCAGCACAGCCCCGGCCCCGGCCTCCCCTCCTCTCGCCCCCTGGCTCTGACCTGCAGCTCCACCACCTCCCCGCTGTTCCTTGAATGCACCAAGCTTATGCCCCCATCATTCTGCTGATCCCTTATCCTCCTCCTTTAGGACCCTTGA
Organism: Physeter macrocephalus; assembly: GCF_002837175.3. Taxonomy (NCBI): domain Eukaryota; kingdom Metazoa; phylum Chordata; class Mammalia; order Artiodactyla; family Physeteridae; genus Physeter; species Physeter macrocephalus. The sequence continues at coordinate 27,733,998 of NC_041230.1, read as the reverse complement.
AGACACCTTCTCAGGCCACCCTGCTAAAGTAGCCTCAACCCAGTCCCCGGAACACCCCCTGTTCTTACTCTAGATTCATCCTCCTTATTTATCAGCAAGACAGGAGCCTTGCTATGTCGCCAGCTCCTAGAACAGAGCCTGTGGAGTAATGGGTGTTGAATGAATGAATGAATGAATGAATGGGAGAGGAAGGGACCTGGGGCAAGCTCTTCCCTGCTGGGGCTCCCTGAACAGGCGGAGCCAGACCGTCTGACCTCCAGGCTCCCTTTCTCCCAGGCCCAGGTGCTCTTCTTCCTCATCATCATGGTCTCTTTTGCCAACTACCTGGTGGGGACACTGATTCCCCCTTCTGAGGACAAGGCCTCCAAAGGCTTCTTCAGCTACCGGGGTACGTGTGGGTCGGGGCCACTACCTGTGGCTCTGGGGACAGGGACATCTGCCCAGCAATCTGGCCCATTATGTGGGCACCGGTGTTACCGAACCAAACTTGGGTCCGCTTACCCGTGCGCAGTAAAGCCAATCTACTGACACTGCGTTGTGGTGAAGGAAAGTGCAGCGTTTATTTCAGGGTCAAGCAAGGAGTTCAGGGCAGCGAGTGCTTAAAAGACCCAAAGTCCCTGAAAGCTTTCAGGGAAAGGTTTATAAAGATAGAGTGAGGGAGGGCGGTGTGGGGGTGTGTGATCAGCTGGCGGACATTCTTCTGATTGGCTGGTGGTGAGGTAATTGGGAGTCAACATCATCAGCCTTCTGGTTCCAGCTGGTGTGGGGTCTACGTGCTTGTGGGCAGCACGCAGTTAACTCCTCCCACCTGGTGGGGGTTTCAGTAGCTGCAAAACAGCTCAAAGGATTTGGCTCAGAATATTATCTATAGCCCTTGAGGAAGAACTAAAAGTCCTTGACTTTGTTTAATGGCTAAGCTACTATTATTTTGTCTTGCTTGACTGTTTTCTTCCTGCATGTTCTCACTTCTCTGATTAAATGTATTCTTTGACTAAAGCTTATCTACAGACAAAAGGCAGGCAGAGGACATGGGTGGGGGTCAATTCTGGGAAGGCCCCATAGGGTCCTTCTTGGTTACATGGGGAGGCTGGCACCCCCGACTCCCACAGCCAGGAGCTGCCATGGGAGCCTCCTGCCTGCCCGGCTGGGCCCAGAGAGGGGGCCCAGGCCTTCCAGGAGGCCCTGACTCAGGCCTTGTTTTTCCAGCGGACATTTTTGCCCAGAACTTGGTGCCTGACTGGCGGGGCGTGGACGGCAGCTTCTTCGGGATGTTTTCCATCTTCTTCCCCTCGGCCACGGGCATCCTGGCGGGAGCCAACATCTCCGGGGACCTCAAGGTGAGCAAGACGCCCAGCCCTCCTGCTTCCTGGCCCTGTCCTACCAGGATGTCCCACTGGGCACTGAGCGGAGCCCTGAGACCCCCAAGGCCAGAGCTTCTAAACTTCTGTGCGACTCAATCCAAGCCAACCCAAATCCATCCCATTCATCTCACTCCATTCTGAGGTTGTTGATTGGCACCACTGCACTCTAGGCCTTGAGGGCCACCCACAAATGGGCTAGTCTCCTCCCTCGATCCTGGGACTCCCAGCCTAAGGGGAAGACTGACCCGGCTTGACCTTCCAAAACTCAGACGGGATCGGGCACATCCTCCCAGGGCTCTCCATCGTCTCGATGCGGGCAGGCTCCTTGGCTCGGCGTGTGAGGCCCCAGCCCCACGGGAACTGTTGCTGTTCCCATGACCCTTGCCCCAGCCCTGAGGATCTACTGCTTTGCCCCTGTTGCCCTGTCCCTCCTCCACACCTTTGCCTCTGCTGTGCTCTCTACCTGGGACTCGCTATCCTCATTTCTTTACCTTGCAAAGTTCTGTTCCTCCTGCAAATTAAAGCCTCCACCCTTACACCTCTCCCAGCCCTTTTGTCAGAGTCTTGGTTCCCCTAATTTAGTGATGTCAGGCCACTTATGTCTCTGCCCAGCCGCATCTGGAGAACTGGGGCCTACCTCTATGTCCCTATCCCCAGCTCAGGGTCTGACATGTCTTAAGTGCTTGGTGCCTGTGTGTTGAGTGAACAGTGGTGGGATGTGGCAAATGGGAAGTGTTAGAGCGGAAGTACAATGCGCACAAGTGGGGGAGAAGTGCAGACTGAGGTGGCAGGGGCTCCAGCAAAACTTCTGGCTGGAGGTGGGGCTGGAGCTGGGCTCTGAGAGACAAGAAAGCCAGAGGAATCTTTGCCAGAGGGAGGTTATCAAAGGAGCTGGTACACAAGTGGGGATGAACAGTGAGAAGCCTGGCTCTGTGCTGGGGACCTTCACCCTCCATCTCCAGTCCCGCTCGAAAGGTGCTCCTTGATGCATTTTCTTAAATGAAATAAGAATTGTGCACTGGAGGCAGTCTCGAATTGCAGCGTGGCTCTAGCAGGACCTGGAAATCGGAGGGAGGCCGTGTTTGCCCGGCTCCTCTCCCTTCTCTGGGGAGCCGCCAGCAGGGGCCTGGTCTGCCTGCCCCGAGTTCTCTGCAGAGCTCGGGCTTGTGCTCAGGTGGCCTGGTTCCCCTCCCAGCCCTGTTATAGATCATCATAGCCTGCGGATTTATCTAGATGCTTTATCAAGCTTCTTAGGTTACCAACCGGCCCAGTGTGCAGGCATCAGGGCCAGGCAGCTGTCTCGGAGCTGGGGGCAGGGGCAGGCGTCTTCTGTCTTAAATGCCCTCAAGCCCTAAAGGGACACTTTTCTCCTAGATCTGGCCCCTTGCCCAGCCGGTGGGACAGTAAGTCCTCAGCGAAGAGCAGCTCCCATTCATGGGGACTTTATGCAAGTCCCTTAAAACCTCTCTGGACCTCAGCTTCCCCAGCTGTAAACTGGGACTCACGCAGCCCTTGGCTTCCCAGGGCAGGGAGCAAGGATTCAACGCGCTAATTTACATAAAGTGCTTAGAACAGTGCCCAGCCCAGAGGAAGTGCTAAAGGCTGGTTGTCAAGGTCAATGTCATTTTTACCATGTGGCCGGCACGGTGCCTCTTTCTTTAAAAATAATATCTGTGGGACAGCTGTAAGCTTCTACCATCATCACCCCCATGTTACAGAGGAGCAAACCAAGCTCGGAGAGGGTCAGGGGCTTGCCCAGAGTCCCACACACAGGTGTCAGAGGATCTGGAATGCAAGTTCCTAAAACAAAGAGACCTCAACTTTATCACAACAACTCCATCATTCACCCAATATTTTTTGGGCACCTGCTTTGAGGCCAGTGTCTTGTGGATGCAGCAGTAAATAAAAGAGACACAAATTCCTGCCCTCATGGAGCTGACATGCTAGTGAGAGAGACAATCAACAAATAAATAAGTAAAATCTGTAGTTTGCCTGACAGTGGTTGAGCGAAGGGGAGAAAAATCAAGCAGAGAAGTGGGGAGGCAATCCCTGGGTCAGGGGTGCAGAAGCACGGTGTGAATTTAGACAAGGTGACCAGAGACTCCTGAGAAGGTGACATGTGAGCCGAGACCTAAAGGGGTGATGACAAAGTTGTCATTGTTACTATTAATCCTTTACGTCCCCCAACGCTTTAGTGCTTACAGAGCAGTCTCGTGACCATGATCTCATGCTGGTTTAATCTTCACAACCACCCTGTGCTAAGGCCAAGAAAAGCATTATTAACTCAATTTGCTGATGGGGCGGGGAATGGGTGCTCAGAGACAAGGGACTTCCTAGTGACTGCCGTGGGATCTGTGCCAGGCTGGTGTTGTCCCAGGTTGTGTCGCAATACAGTCCCCACCCCTAACTGTTCACATTTACAGGCGCTTGCTACATGCCAGGCTACTTTCTTATTTCACAGATAGAGGGGGAGAGACACTGAGGCTCAGAGAGGTTAAAGGGTTTGTTCCAAGGCACACAGCCAGGAAGAGATAAGCAAGATGTGGACCCAGATATGCCTGATTTGTGAGCTGGGCTCTGAGATTTCACGCCAAGACATAAGGGTAGGATGGAAGCCTGGTGTATTCATTTCCTGTGGCTGCTATAACACGTTACCACAAACTTGGTGGCTGAAGACAACGGAAATTTATTCTCACACAGTTCTAGAAGCCAGAAGTCCAAAAAAAGGTGTCAGTAGAGCCATGCTCCCTCTGAAGGCTCTAGGGAAGAATGCTTCCTTGCCTCTTCCAGCTTCTGGTAGCTTCCAACAATCCTGAGCTTTCCTTGGCTTGTAGCTTCATCCCTCCAATCTCTACCTCTGTCTTCATGTGGCCTTCTTTCCTCTGTGTGTCTCTGTGTGTCCTCTCCTCTCCAAGGACACCAGTCATGGGATTTAGGGCCCACCTAATCCAGTATGACCTCATCTTAACTAATTACATTTGCAAAGATGCTATTCCCAAATAAGGTCATATTCTGAGGTTCTGGATATATGTGAATTTTGGGAGACACTATCCCACCCACCCTAGGTGAGCTGGGAGGTTGACCTGGTCTGTTGGCCTTGGGACCAGGGACTCAGGGCAGGGCTGGCTGGCCCATGGTGGCAGGGCCCCCAGAGCAGAGACCTCAGCAGCCCGGGGTGCTCCAGAGCCTCCAGCCTCCCTCCAGCTCTGCTCCCACTTCTCTCTGACCCGCTGCGTCCTTCCTCCCACCCCAGTGCCTTCAGAGCCACGTAAATAGTCCCCTCCACCCTGAGGCCTTCCGGGGTTCCTGGCAGCGTCTCCCCCTCCTTGTTCCCCAGTGCACTGTGATCCTCTCTGTGGCGGGCACCATCTGCCCTGTGTTGCCAGGATCCCACCTGTACCTCCTCCACTTGGGCCAGGGCTCCTCAAGGGCAGGTTCAGGGCCTGGTCATCACAGATTAACCATGGGTTGTGTGTGTGTGTGTGTGTGTGTGTGTGTGTGTGTGTGTGTGTGTGTGTAGCCCCTGGGGACCAGGTGTTCAGGCGCCTTCCATCCTGTGGCCTCTCTACCCCTGGGGTGTGGCCCTCATCCACCTGGCCCATGACGGCCTCCACCTCCATGTCCACAGCCCAGTCAGCAGGAAGGGGAAAGAGGGTGGAAAGGAGGGAACCCCCTTCCCCTTTCCTTTTCTGCCCCGGCCTGGAAGTTGTACATATTCCTCCTGTTCACTTCCCGTTGGCCGGAACGCGGTCCATGGCCACACCTCGCTGTAAGGGGGGCTGGGGAACGTGGTCTTCATCTGAACCTATCCCAAGCCCCGAGTCAGAGGTTCAGCATGAAGTAAGGAAGGAGATGTTGGGCCGCAGCTGGCAGCCTTGACCAGCACAGCCCCGGCCCCGGCCTCCCCTCCTCTCGCCCCCTGGCTCTGACCTGCAGCTCCACCACCTCCCCGCTGTTCCTTGAATGCACCAAGCTTATGCCCCCATCATTCTGCTGATCCCTTATCCTCCTCCTTTAGGACCCTTGAAGACACCTTCTCAGGCCACCCTGCTAAAGTAGCCTCAACCCAGTCCCCGGAACACCCCCTGTTCTTACTCTAGATTCATCCTCCTTATTTATCAGCAAGACAGGAGCCTTGCTATGTCGCCAGCTCCTAGAACAGAGCCTGTGGAGTAATGGGTGTTGAATGAATGAATGAATGAATGAATGGGAGAGGAAGGGACCTGGGGCAAGCTCTTCCCTGCTGGGGCTCCCTGAACAGGCGGAGCCAGACCGTCTGACCTCCAGGCTCCCTTTCTCCCAGGCCCAGGTGCTCTTCTTCCTCATCATCATGGTCTCTTTTGCCAACTACCTGGTGGGGACACTGATTCCCCCTTCTGAGGACAAGGCCTCCAAAGGCTTCTTCAGCTACCGGGGTACGTGTGGGTCGGGGCCACTACCTGTGGCTCTGGGGACAGGGACATCTGCCCAGCAATCTGGCCCATTATGTGGGCACCGGTGTTACCGAACCAAACTTGGGTCCGCTTACCCGTGCGCAGTAAAGCCAATCTACTGACACTGCGTTGTGGTGAAGGAAAGTGCAGCGTTTATTTCAGGGTCAAGCAAGGAGTTCAGGGCAGCGAGTGCTTAAAAGACCCAAAGTCCCTGAAAGCTTTCAGGGAAAGGTTTATAAAGATAGAGTGAGGGAGGGCGGTGTGGGGGTGTGTGATCAGCTGGCGGACATTCTTCTGATTGGCTGGTGGTGAGGTAATTGGGAGTCAACATCATCAGCCTTCTGGTTCCAGCTGGTGTGGGGTCTACGTGCTTGTGGGCAGCACGCAGTTAACTCCTCCCACCTGGTGGGGGTTTCAGTAGCTGCAAAACAGCTCAAAGGATTTGGCTCAGAATATTATCTATAGCCCTTGAGGAAGAACTAAAAGTCCTTGACTTTGTTTAATGGCTAAGCTACTATTATTTTGTCTTGCTTGACTGTTTTCTTCCTGCATGTTCTCACTTCTCTGATTAAATGTATTCTTTGACTAAAGCTTATCTACAGACAAAAGGCAGGCAGAGGACATGGGTGGGGGTCAATTCTGGGAAGGCCCCATAGGGTCCTTCTTGGTTACATGGGGAGGCTGGCACCCCCGACTCCCACAGCCAGGAGCTGCCATGGGAGCCTCCTGCCTGCCCGGCTGGGCCCAGAGAGGGGGCCCAGGCCTTCCAGGAGGCCCTGACTCAGGCCTTGTTTTTCCAGCGGACATTTTTGCCCAGAACTTGGTGCCTGACTGGCGGGGCGTGGACGGCAGCTTCTTCGGGATGTTTTCCATCTTCTTCCCCTCGGCCACGGGCATCCTGGCGGGAGCCAACATCTCCGGGGACCTCAAGGTGAGCAAGACGCCCAGCCCTCCTGCTTCCTGGCCCTGTCCTACCAGGATGTCCCACTGGGCACTGAGCGGAGCCCTGAGACCCCCAAGGCCAGAGCTTCTAAACTTCTGTGCGACTCAATCCAAGCCAACCCAGATCCATCCCATTCATCTCACTCCATTCTGAGGTTGTTGATTGGCACCACTGCACTCTAGGCCTTGAGGGCCACCCACAAATGGGCTAGTCTCCTCCCTCGATCCTGGGACTCCCAGCCTAAGGGGAAGACTGACCCGGCTTGACCTTCCAAAACTCAGACGGGATCGGGCACATCCTCCCAGGGCTCTCCATCGTCTCGATGCGGGCAGGCTCCTTGGCTCGGCGTGTGAGGCCCCAGCCCCACGGGAACTGTTGCTGTTCCCATGACCCTTGCCCCAGCCCTGAGGATCTACTGCTTTGCCCCTGTTGCCCTGTCCCTCCTCCACACCTTTGCCTCTGCTGTGCTCTCTACCTGGGACTCGCTATCCTCATTTCTTTACCTTGCAAAGTTCTGTTCCTCCTGCAAATTAAAGCCTCCACCCTTACACCTCTCCCAGCCCTTTTGTCAGAGTCTTGGTTCCCCTAATTTAGTGATGTCAGGCCACTTATGTCTCTGCCCAGCCGCATCTGGAGAACTGGGGCCTACCTCTATGTCCCTATCCCCAGCTCAGGGTCTGACATGTCTTAAGTGCTTGGTGCCTGTGTGTTGAGTGAACAGTGGTGGGATGTGGCAAATGGGAAGCGTTAGAGCGGAAGTACAATGCGCACAAGTGGGGGAGAAGTGCAGACTGAGGTGGCAGGGGCTCCAGCAAAACTTCTGGCTGGAGGTGGGGCTGGAGCTGGGCTCTGAGAGACAAGAAAGCCAGAGGAATCTTTGCCAGAGGGAGGTTATCAAAGGAGCTGGTACACAAGTGGGGATGAACAGTGAGAAGCCTGGCTCTGTGCTGGGGACCTTCACCCTCCATCTCCAGTCCCGCTCGAAAGGTGCTCCTTGATGCATTTTCTTAAATGAAATAAGAATTGTGCACTGGAGGCAGTCTCGAATTGCAGCGTGGCTCTAGCAGGACCTGGAAATCGGAGGGAGGCCGTGTTTGCCCGGCTCCTCTCCCTTCTCTGGGGAGCCGCCAGCAGGGGCCTGGTCTGCCTGCCCCGAGTTCTCTGCAGAGCTCGGGCTTGTGCTCAGGTGGCCTGGTTCCCCTCCCAGCCCTGTTATAGATCATCATAGCCTGCGGATTTATCTAGATGCTTTATCAAGCTTCTTAGGTTACCAACCGGCCCAGTGTGCAGGCATCAGGGCCAGGCAGCTGTCTCGGAGCTGGGGGCAGGGGCAGGCGTCTTCTGTCTTAAATGCCCTCAAGCCCTAAAGGGACACTTTTCTCCTAGATCTGGCCCCTTGCCCAGCCGGTGGGACAGTAAGTCCTCAGCGAAGAGCAGCTCCCATTCATGGGGACTTTATGCAAGTCCCTTAAAACCTCTCTGGACCTCAGCTTCCCCAGCTGTAAACTGGGACTCACGCAGCCCTTGGCTTCCCAGGGCAGGGAGCAAGGATTCAACGCGCTAATTTACATAAAGTGCTTAGAACAGTGCCCAGCCCAGAGGAAGTGCTAAAGGCTGGTTGTCAAGGTCAATGTCATTTTTACCATGTGGCCGGCACGGTGCCTCTTTCTTTAAAAATAATATCTGTGGGACAGCTGTAAGCTTCTACCATCATCACCCCCATGTTACAGAGGAGCAAACCAAGCTCGGAGAGGGTCAGGGGCTTGCCCAGAGTCCCACACACAGGTGTCAGAGGATCTGGAATGCAAGTTCCTAAAACAAAGAGACCTCAACTTTATCACAACAACTCCATCATTCACCCAATATTTTTTGGGCACCTGCTTTGAGGCCAGTGTCTTGTGGATGCAGCAGTAAATAAAAGAGACACAAATTCCTGCCCTCATGGAGCTGACATGCTAGTGAGAGAGACAATCAACAAATAAATAAGTAAAATCTGTAGTTTGCCTGACAGTGGTTGAGCGAAGGGGAGAAAAATCAAGCAGAGAAGTGGGGAGGCAATCCCTGGGTCAGGGGTGCAGAAGCACGGTGTGAATTTAGACAAGGTGACCAGAGACTCCTGAGAAGGTGACATGTGAGCCGAGACCTAAAGGGGTGATGACAAAGTTGTCATTGTTACTATTAATCCTTTACGTCCCCCAACGCTTTAGTGCTTACAGAGCAGTCTCGTGACCATGATCTCATGCTGGTTTAATCTTCACAACCACCCTGTGCTAAGGCCAAGAAAAGCATTATTAACTCAATTTGCTGATGGGGCGGGGAATGGGTGCTCAGAGACAAGGGACTTCCTAGTGACTGCCGTGGGATCTGTGCCAGGCTGGTGTTGTCCCAGGTTGTGTCGCAATACAGTCCCCACCCCTAACTGTTCACATTTACAGGCGCTTGCTACATGCCAGGCTACTTTCTTATTTCACAGATAGAGGGGGAGAGACACTGAGGCGCAGAGAGGTTAAAGGGTTTGTTCCAAGGCACACAGCCAGGAAGAGATAAGCAAGATGTGGACCCAGATATGCCTGATTTGTGAGCTGGGCTCTGAGATTTCACGCCAAGACATAAGGGTAGGATGGAAGCCTGGTGTATTCATTTCCTGTGGCTGCTATAACACGTTACCACAAACTTGGTGGCTGAAGACAACGGAAATTTATTCTCACACAGTTCTAGAAGCCAGAAGTCCAAAAAAAGGTGTCAGTAGAGCCATGCTCCCTCTGAAGGCTCTAGGGAAGAATGCTTCCTTGCCTCTTCCAGCTTCTGGTAGCTTCCAACAATCCTGAGCTTTCCTTGGCTTGTAGCTTCATCCCTCCAATCTCTACCTCTGTCTTCATGTGGCCTTCTTTCCTCTGTGTGTCTCTGTGTGTCCTCTCCTCTCCAAGGACACCAGTCATGGGATTTAGGGCCCACCTAATCCAGTATGACCTCATCTTAACTAATTACATTTGCAAAGATGCTATTCCCAAATAAGGTCATATTCTGAGGTTCTGGATATATGTGAATTTTGGGAGACACTATCCCACCCACCATAGGTGAGCTGGGAGGTTGACCTGGTCTGTTGGCCTTGGGACCAGGGACTCAGGGCAGGGCTGGCTAGCCCATGGTGGCAGGGCCCCCAGAGCAGAGACCTCAGCAGCCCGGGGTGCTCCAGAGCCTCCAGCCTCCCTCCAGCTCTGCTCCCACTT